>NC_135167.1:7884953-8099953 GCF_041146795.1 Maylandia zebra
TAGTGTTCATGTCTTTGTATATGTATGGAGTTATCTGGGTGGAACCAATTCTGCCTCAGGCTATCGAGGCCCTCACCTTTATTACGGCTTAATAACATAGTTGGGGACACTTTGTGAACTTTGCCTTTAGTCCACATAGTTGGGATCTGGTTGATAACTGTCATTACACTGCTATCTTTTCTGAAGTTACTTTAACTTTGTTGGTGTGCGACTCAGTTGTGAACCCCAGCAGAATCTGTGCTTTAATTTAAAAAAAAAAGGATTTTGACTCATATATTGGATGTAGCTACAAACCAGTTCTACTTTGTTATAAATCAGTGCGTTAAAAAATATTTATAACAACAGAAATTAAATCAGATGGCTAAAGATCAGTTTAATCAAAACGTTTTAGAGACATGTAGAAGGCTTGCAGTTTCTTCTTTGTTTCTCTTTTTGTGTACTTATACTGCTTTCATTACAATCTGAACCAAAACACAGCCAAATGCATTTGTTAAAAAATGTAAAGGAGTCCAGCATAAAGTTTCAGACACAAATTTTGCTTGTCTTCTGCAAAAATCTGACATTCAGTCTGTTTTTTCTGCTGTTCAGCTAAACATTTCTCACACAAAATGCAACTTTTTTGGAGATAGATATACATACTAGTAAAATATAACCGTAACCTATACTGAGTTTTCCATGGTTTTTTAGAGGTTGTGTTTCTGGGAAGTGGTGGTGTTATTTTAAGGTTGTTTCCCTGTGATTGTTTTATTTTATTTTATTTTATTTTATTTTATTTTATTTTATTTTATTTTATAGAGAATAACCCTTGTAGTACCCCTGTACTTATAGTCCAAAGTCTTTAATCTTCACAAAATAACATGTTTTAGAAATAATGCAAACTTATGTGGATAACTTTAACTTGCACACATAAAAAGAATAAACATGATTTATCAACACAACTCCATTTGTGGAGTAAGCGTAGTCAGGGCCTACAAGTTTCTGGCTGTTGTATATATTTGTTTTTGCTGGTGAAACACCAAGTTACCGGAGTATTTGTGTTGTGTTACCAGCGCCTCTCTTTAGAAAAGTTCAGTCCTGGGTAACCTGTATATGTTGTAGTTCAAGTGTCCCATTGTGTGAAGTAATGCTGCCTGCTTGTAGCCACTGTGAAACGCATGCCGATAGGGGTGATTGGGTTACTATAATTCGGCTGTGAATAGGAGACATTTCAGTATAACAGTTACTCAGATGTTGCGTACTATCTTCACTGCCCCAGAAAAGGAAATGATACATGTAACCTAAAACCAGATGTCTCCCTACTTCACTTAGAAATTGTGGATCTTCTTGACAGATACATTTGGGGCTTGTCTAAACTCTGGTGTCTTGCAGAATTTGAGGCTCTTTCACACAGCACTCACATAAGCCTTTCTTGAAACATAATAATCATTTGTGATCATTTCATTAAAATTTGTAGTTCCAGTTGCCAGCTTACCTTTTGTCTGAGAGCAAGAAACCATATACATATTTTTGTTTTGTTTTGTTTTGCCAACACACAGACCTCACACTTTTGTTTTTCCATCCATTCTGATGTATGTTGCCTAAATACAAAATTGGAATCATTTGGCTGAGCAAAAACATTGAGGTCCTTCATATCAGCTTTTCTATAGTAGAAAAAAAACCCTTAAGTACTGGGTTTAGTATAGTACTATGGATAGTACATATACCCACTTGTCCAATCAAGGTGTGGGCTTTACTATTATAGCTCCCATTAGGTAGGACTGATAACCTTTCACATTCACCTTGATAGATTCATGCATTTCAGTTTTCAAGTTACACAGAATCACGAATCACTCCTTTTGACTTATTCAGACTAAACTTCCATTTTTCCTCCAGATGATCTGACCCCACCGATTATGGCTGCAAGACCTTCCATGGCGCTGGCTCTGGGTCAGCAGCAGGTTGCTGGCTTGGCCAGGGCTGCCACACTGGAGCAGCTTAGAGAAAAGCTGGAGACTGGTGGTGGAGAGGGGCCAGAGAGGAAGATGGCCCGCCTGGCAGAAGAGCAGCAGCGCCTGATGCAGCAGGCTTTCCAACATAATCTACTGGCCATGGCTTCCCAAATGCCTATGAACCTGCGTCTGGGAGCCCCTGCTATGCCTACCAGAGGTCAGTGTTGAGAAGTTTGTTGAGATTATGTCTAAAAAAACCCTGGAAATGAAATACAGTGTTTGTTTTTCTATTGAAGTTAGAGGTATCATATCATGGAATCACAGTTTTAGTGTGTTTTGAGACATCTGTAAACTTTGGTGAATGTTTGTGGTGAATATCCACCAATATTCTCCAAAGTCTGGATATCTCTAAAGAGCATGCTGCTATCATGGACCCAAACCTATTGCTGTACATGGGATTGGTAGCAAAGCATGCATTAGCCAACAGAAAAAAATCTTTAAGTGTAAGATATTGTTAACATCTTTTCACTGCTTAAATTTTTTCTTTCTGTGGGGAAACCTGAGCTCGTTTCTTGTTCTCATCAAACCTACCAGGCTAACTCTTCTGCCAAAAACAAATGTGTTTTCCGTTGCAGAGCATGTAGCTGCAACCGATTTACCAAAGCCCATCAGTTAATATGTTTTAAGCTGCAGCAAGAGTTTGCAGAAATCTGCATACATTCTATTCTGTAATTATTTGAATAATTTCATGTATTTCAGGAATAGCTGACAGTGCTCTTCCCTTGGTTAGATGTTGTTAAATTGTTTTTCTTGACCATGGAAATAATTCTGTCATCATGCACATTAGTTGTGTAGTTTAGCATAAACTGTCATGGGTCAAGGGTCAAGAAACTGACTAAATACATATTATGTATTAATGGTGAAATTATCAAGAAAGAAAATACACAAAAATAATCTCTCCACTCTTATTTATGTTTTTCAGAAGAGAAGCAGCAAGACATGTCTCTGAGTATCTCAACCAATGGAAATTCCAGCATTACTGTCTCAGTAGAGGTCAATGGCACAATCTACTCAGGTGTGTATAATAATAATAATAATAATAATACATTTTATTTATAGGCGCCTTTCAGACCCTCAAGGTCACCTTACAGTAACACATAAACAATATGACAGATCAGGTGCAATTCTAAACAGATGGGTTTTGAGTAGTGATTTAAAAGTGGTGAGACAGTGTGTGGTCCGTAGAGCAAGTGGAAGTGCATCCAAAGTCTCGGGGCAGAACAACTAAAGGCTCTGAGTCCCATGGTAGTCAGGCGAGCAGGTGGAACTGACAGAAGGGAAGCTGAAGAAGAGCGGAGTGTACGAAGGGGTGAGTATGTATGGAGAAGATCGGATAGATATGGGGGAGTAAGGTTATGAAGCGCTTTGAAAGTGAGGAACAGGATCTTGAAATTGACATGGAGGTGAATTGGGAGCCAATGGAGCTGTTTAAGAACAGGTGTTATATGTTCAGTGGATCTAGTTCTGGAAATAATACGAGCAGCTGTATTTTGAACCAACTGCAGTTTATGGAGGGATTTATGAGGTAAACCATAGAGAAGAGAATTACAGACGAGATGTGACAAGAGCATTGACAAGTATGGCGGTACTGTGTGGTGTGAGTGAGGAACGAAGACGGTTAATATTACGGAGATGAAAGTAGGAAGACCGAGTGATATTATTTATATGTGCTGTGAAGGACAGAGTGCTATCGAGGATGACACAAAGACTCTTAACCTGAGGGGAGGGTGTGACAACAGAGTTATCAATGGATAACGAAAGACTGGTTGGAACTGTAGTCAGTTTTGATCTGGTGCCTGTTAAAATGAATTCTGTTTTATTGCCATTAAGTTTAAGAAAGTTGTGAGTAAAACAGACCTTGATTTCACTTAAACAGTCAGAAATGGATGTGGGTGGGAGAGTAGCTGTGGGTTTGGAGGATAGGTAGAGCTGGGTGTCATCTGCGTAGCAGTGAAACTGGATGTTATGCTTCCTAAAAATATTACCTAGGGGTAGGAGATAGATGATAAAAAGTAAAGGACCCAGGACAGAGCCTTGGGGTACACCGGAATTAACTGGAGTAGATACGAGGGTGGGATTAGGTAAATTTATTTTGCTTAACCTCTGGAAGGATTCAAGCATCAATGTTCATTTTTAACTAATGACATTTCTCCTTTTTCTTTAGGAACCCTGTTCGCCCAGAAGTCTGGTGGGGCCCCGGGGCCATCTGTGTCTGCTGCTACTGCTACTGCTGTTTCAGCCTCCCCTGCTGGAACCAGCGCAAGCTTTGGTTTTTCCGCACCTCAGGCCCAGAGCCTCAGCCCCGCATCCTCCTCCTCCTCCAAGGGTCCCGGCTCGGCTGAGCCGACCCCCACCGGGTCACCCTAACTCAGGCTGCCCTTTGTACCTTCTCCCCAGGCCTCTGCTCCTGCAGGAGGCCCAGCATGAATATACAGTACAATAAGAAACCGAAAAGAAACTGTTGCACAACAAATACCTCATCAACCTGTCTTGGCTGTCCAATCATGAACACAGAGCCTGAAAATTTAATGATATATCCAAAATAAATTGCTATGCATTTTATTTTGATCTAACACACACACACACACACACACACACGCACATACACATAGGAACACAACACTACAACCACATCATGCACAGACACACATCACATATATATACTTGTTAATCCTAATCGACATGCTAAACACAATCAGCTCAGCCAAAACCCACTGACAGGTGTAGTCACAACCGAACTTGAAAAGTTTTATCTTAGAACATTTTGTTTGTTTGTTGCCATTTTGTTGTCTTTTTTTGATTTTGTGTTTTAGAATGATTTTTTTTTTAGTTTTTTTTTTTTTTTTTTTTTTAGTTTTTCTCCTTTTACATACCTCAAATCAAATAACCTGCAGTGGTGTCTTTACCTCAGGAGCTGTAGTATATTTAACCTGAATCAACTTTATTTTTATATTCTTTTTGACCTAGTTGCAATCAGGGGAAGTTGGGTAACTGTCACCAGTGGAAACCTGTGTACAGAGCACCCCCCCTCACAGTGATGGGCCTCCAACTGGGGCTGCTCAGGTGTCTTCAACGTGCTGTGGCGTCAAACTGGTGATGATCTGATACTGTAGATCAGCAGATTAAATACCTCATTTCATCCTTTCAGCTGCCCTCAGTTGAGCTCTTGAGAAGTCCATTAGAAAGGTTGCAAAGCTAAAGTTTAAGTAGTTTCAGCTCCACGTGCGCGCACAAAGTTGGGTTAACAGTAACAGGCCCGTTAGAGCTTGCGATTTGTGTTTCACCCATAGCGGTACAGAGAGGTAATACTGAGGCATTCCTAGCTCCTGCAGACCAGATTTGAGTTTGTTGTTCCCCTATTTTTATTTTTTTGTGTGCATCCTTCCTCCAGCTGAATGTCGAGTTGGGTGGCATCGTCATCTCTGACCACACATTGGCCTCTCTGCTTTGGGGAGGGGGGGCAGCGTCTCTCTCAGGAAAAGCAATGTGACAACTGCAAGGAATCACTGTCAGTTTAAAAAGACACAAAAAAAGAGGATTAATACGTGAAGAATGCACAAGCCTATGTGACTGTTTCAAAAATACCTCATCAGACTCTCTGAAAAGGAGAGTAACACTACATACCTCAAAAGGCTGTGAAGCCATCGAGACTTGACGCCCCGAATCCTACGTGAACTGAAACTGTTATGGACGTGCTGTCACACTGCTGGTGGTTTTTGGGGACAAAGAAGTGGGATGGGCTTGATATATTTCTCCTGTATTTACTTGTAGAACGTGTTTCATGCTTGCTTCTTCTTTGTTTTTTGTTTTTTTCCCCCTTTTTTAGGTTCATCAGGTTGTCTGAGAAGAATGATATATCTGAGGTGCTTTTTCAGCAGAGAGGAACAGACAAGTTATTTTTTCATTGACATGTTAATTTTCTTTCTTAAAAAAACAAAACAAAAAAAAAAACCAATGGTGTTTCCATAGGGGTAAGAAAACAACCTTAAGTTTGACTGTGTATGTTGAAATTGCATCTTTTTTGTGACAATGGCAAAATCATGATATGCATTTGAACAATCATGTGACCAGTGTTTGTTTTTTTTTACACCTCCATCCTCTGGTTATTGCACAGCTACATACCAAAGACTAGCACAGTCAGTCCTTATGAACTCTTTGTACAATCCTGCTAACAGGATGCTGATGCACAGCAAGCAGGTCTGTGTTGGACTGCAAAAGGTGTCTCTTTCAGACTCTTTCAAACTGACTGTGAGGTTTTTTTTCACAATTAGTTAGTGGAAAGTGCATTTAAAACTGTAAAGACTGAAAACCCAATTACATGACTTGTACAGGTGGGCATATTCGACCCTTTTAACAGATTCCATTATTTAAAACTGAAGGCCGGATACAGTGGCCTCATTAACAGTTGCATTTGAATAGTTTGTTTAACCTGTTTGTGCAGTCCCTCACAGACAATGTGGACAGTAGCCCGCATTTTCTTTTATCAATTTACCCCAGGCACAGCTTGATTATGATGAACATGTTATTGTAGGATGCTTTTCTCCCTTTAAAGATTTTTTTAAAAGCATTGAAACCCCACAAAAGAACAACATTTTCTAGCTTTACTTGTGTTGAATGTAAGGCATTTTAACTGTTTAGACCTTTTTACGCCTAGTGTGGTCTGAGGTGGGCAGCTTTGTTGCTTTTCTTAGATTGTATTTTAGCAATTATGTGTCAGGTTTTGCAGTGCAGATCGCAGGTCAGGGTTTAAGAACCTTTGAGAACTGCGCTGTTAGTCTGTCAGTATAGCCTTCGCAACCTTGTATGACACATAACTGTATTTTATAAAAGGTGAGGAGTATAGATGCTGCCTTAAAATTAGTTGCTGGTGAGATGCAGTCCATGCAGGCTTCCCTATGAAAGTTTTTCTCTTCAGGCTTAATCGTTTTGCTGCCCCCCCCCCCCCCTTTTTTTTTATTTTATTTTAAAAATCACACGTTAGACACAAGTTATCCCTCAGTTTCTTGTGTTATCAAGTGAGTTTTGATATTTATTTGTTTTTTCCCTTTTCCTGGTGGACCTTGCTTTTAGTAACAATCTGCATTATTTAGGCTGCCACTAAAATATTTTCTGTTTTCCAAGTCCATTCTTTCTGTTTCTTGTGCTCATTCTAAGCAATGACTGTTTGATGATGTAGCTTCACTGCCTTTGTACATTAGTGTGTTTGTGTGTGTGTGCAAGCAGGTGCAGTATATTGAGTAAGTAATAACATTAAAGGCACTGCAGGTGGCGCCACTGGTGAATTTTTTTTTTTTTAATGCTGAATGAGGAGGTGAAAAATGACTTTTAAGAAATATTTAAGTAGATAAGGTTTATCCACATTTTTCTGCTATATACTCGTACAGTTCCGGTTTGTTCCGAGGTTGAAGGGCATTTTTGGTGGTTCCTCATAGACTGAGTAAAGGGTCACTTTTCTTCCTCAGTGTTTGCTTCAACCCGGCAACCACTCTGGTCACTGTCTTTCAAGGCTCCTGTCACTTGCCACTTGTATGGATAGGTGCATTATGTATAATGTGTTGTGCCTGTATACCTGCATCCATGTGTGGAGTGTGAGTGAGTGTGTGTGCCCCCCCTCCACTTCTTCATACCACATTACCTCAGGGCAGGGAGCTGCATTCAGTGTTGCATATGATGTTGAAGCTGCATTGAGGGATAAATGCTGATAGAAGCTGCGGTCACTTCACAGAATGCTACTTTGGATTTGGTGTCTCTTTTCTTTTTCTTTTTGTCGTCAATAACTGCATTATGGCAAGGTCTCGTTACTCAGGAAGCTGTGAAGTTGGAAGTATGCGGAACCTTTTGATTTTGGAGTCAGTTCAATTTTAAATTGTTTAAAAACTAACCTGATCTGTGTACAAACAGGTGCATATGCAAGTGGTTATTGAATACCTCATTTATCAATTTTATGTTGTTTTTGGCTTGTACAATGCTCCGTATATTAATTCAACTGTGGGGTTTGTGCATATTTTTGTACTGTTATTATTATTATGGACATGATAATAATGATATTACTGATATTATAGTTTTCTCTTTGATTAAAGCAAACAAAAAATAGGACAAAACATGAATGCTTGTAAAAACTGGTTTGTGCTGATTGTATTTATGAGGAGCACTTTTCTAAAGTGGTTTTCACACATTCAGTTTTGTTCATATCAGTTAATATAAAGATATGGTTCTCAGGGCTTTTAACTTGTATGTCATGATAAAGTTTTACTTTATATCCTATGTCCCTGTGTGTTGGTTAGTTGCTTTCTTTCCCCCTTTTTCATCTGAGATCACCATATAGGAACACACTAACATGCAATCAACACTCTTGGGGGGGCTTATTGTACATTTTTGCCTTGAAGCTTAAATATTGAAAAGCATTTTTACAATCCTTCAAGTTAATTTCCAGTAAAGCTAACTTTCTCTTCGTAAACAGTCCTTATTAGGTTAAGTCATTTCAATACCAATACCAAGAAGTACAGTATTGTGCAAAAGTGTCGAGTCACCCTTTGTTTCTTTATACTTTGCTTCACTAAATGGCTAGGGTGTCTTCTTTGTTGTTCTTGTTTTCTTAGGTGATCTTCAAGATTTTGAAAGACAGCAGGTCATGTGGAATCAAGAATATGCAAATGTTAAATTTTTGATTTGAACTGTAAAACACATTGGAGGCCGTGTCATGGCTTGGGCCTGCATTTCAGCCAGTGGCAGTAGGGATGTAAAAGTAAAAGCAAGCTTTTGCCTCACTATTATTCAGGCACTGTGTGATCTTGACAGCAAATGGAATAAAAGTCAGCAGGCCTCCAAAGACTAGCGTTGAATGTCCTTCGAGAAGCCTGGAGAACATTTCTGAAGACAACTTAAACAAATTATACAAAGGCTTGCTTGAGAGAGTTCAGACTATTTGGAAGAATTAATGTATGTAGTAATTATCAAATATAGAATTCTACACACTCTGTTTTATGTCTTATATATTGTATTTTCATATATGCTTACACATTTAAATAAATAGCTGCACCTATTGTATTTCCTCTTTTTACTAGCAAAATAGAAATAAATGCGAGGTGGCTCAAGGTTTTTGCACAGTACTATGTCTCAAGACTGAAATCTTTGGTTTAGCAGTGTGAGTTGTTATTGGTTTCTCAAGGGACTATGAAGACACAACACTTGCAAACCAGCAAGTTCCAGGAACATTGTGTTCAGGAAATAATGTAATACAAGCAGTAACAATTCTTATCTTTCCATCAGCCCAGTGTGTTTCATAGACTTAAAAAAAAAAACACAAAACAAGTTTATTGATCATTAACAAGCAAACATGAATTTGTATTTTGAGTTGATGAACGTGGAGCTGTGGGAACTGAGAAGGTGACGTTATGTAGGTGGAGCCGCAATGAAGGAGGACCTGGTTATATCAGAGCTCTCATGTTAATAACTGACAGATGCTCAGGCAGATCGTTCCTGTTGATGGCCCCTTAAAATCTCTATGGTGATGTACACAGCATGTTGGGGATGATGCTGCACCATCAGATCCACAGTTTGGGGGCAGTCTGCCCTCTCCAGTCTGCCCCCAAACTGTGTCTCCAGTCTTGAAGTTCTTAAACTCTTCCTGAGTCAATTTATTCAGCCCTTCAAAAGCAGCACTTTGATCTGTGCTCGACTTTTACACTTTATAGTATGTGTCATAGACTGATATAAATAGTCAATGGTGCATACATATGGAGATGTGAAAAGTGTTTGCCACTTTCATGGTTCCTTTTTTTTTTTTTTTTATTTGCATATTTGTCACATTTCAGATCCCCATGTCATTACTTGAAATGGCCTAGTCGAAGTCCTGACCTGAAGCCAATTGAGATGCTGTGGCATGACCTTAAATAGGCAGTTCACACTTTAAAACCCTCTATTGTGGCTGGATTATAACAATTCTGCAAAGATGAGTGGCCTAAAATTCTTCCACAGTGCTGTAAAAGACTCATTGCCAGTAATCACAAACACTTGATTGCAGCTGTTGCTGCTAAGGGTGGCCCAACCAGTTATTAGATTTAGGAAGCAACCACTTTTTCACACAGAGCCATGTAGCTTTGAAATTTCATGTCCTTCCCCTTAATAATAAACACTTTCATTTAGAAACTGCATTTCATGTTAACTTGTGTAAACTTTTGTATATTTGTGTGACAAACATACAAAAAAATCAGGAAGGGGGGAAACACTTTTTCACACCACTATACAGAAACATATGAACATATTTTTCAGGGCTGAAAAGCAGAAAAAAAACCTTAATTATTAGTAATGCCCAGAACAAAGGAGTGACTCCTATGGTTGCAAAAAAAAGTGGTTCTATAGTAATCTTAAACATGTCCACAGCTCTGTTGATTTTACGGATTACCGTCCTAATGACTTTGTCTCCATCTCTAGTTTTAAACCCTATTAAATATATCATGATGCTCACTGTTACAGCATGGTAGGGGAAAACAGAGCACAACACAAATGTGGCCCCCTGCACCTTTGCACCCACAGAAGGACCAGTGTGACCACAAAATTTGCTGTCTGGACAGCTGTTTTATTTGTCTTTTTCACACAGAACAATATTAGCGTGGGTGCAGCTAAAACAACAAGCAATATATATATATATATATATATATATATATATATATATATATATATATATATTAAAAAAACAACAGCAACAACAACAATGCAACACAAAAATGAATTAACCTAGCACGTGGCAAGGCTGTTGAAAGAAAAAGACTACACCTACCAGGACTGCTTGTAAAAAAAAAATACATATTTTGAATATGTACAAAATTGCTGCCACTTTGCAAGTCAGAAAACACACACACACACACCACTATAAACACATTCACACACTAGAAATCAGGAAGTAGAGGGAACTGGTCTTTTTTGGTCCTAATTTAAAATTAGCACTTCAGTCTCCAATCAATGTCCAGCTGCTAAATAGAGCTTGTGAAATCTAAAACATGGAACAGAATGAACAACACCACGTTGTACAAGGTAGAATAATATGGTATAATGATAATATTTTACAGTCACTTTGTTTATTATGATCGCCATTACTGCAACAGACTGACAACCTGTCCAGGGTGCACCCAGTCTGTCACTGTTTTACAGCTGGGATAGGTTCCAGCCTTCTGTGACCGGGACCCCCATTCAGTGTCTGCAGAACAGGCTTCACTACCCTATGATTGTATTCTCATTGGCTGGCATTTTTTCTAGAGTAACTTTTTCCCAGTCAGAATGTCACGTTAAGTTTCACAGTGTCATAATGATGACATTGAAAATACTCAGGCGGAACATTCAATAACTGGTGTGTAGCATTACAATATGTACATTCAACTTTCGTATGCAACTTCTGGTATAAAAGTTAATTACTTATAAACTGTGTGTGTGTGCTTTTTCAATACAGGTATGTTTTAAGGAAGGTAAATATCACAGTTCCTCTGAGACTGAAACATGGAAATGATTCATGGTGGCAGCTATTCTCTTTTTAAAGATTTAGTCAGGTTTTGACGAACTAAACTCGGTATAAAAAAAGGAAGGAAGCTGTGGCATAAAAAAGAATTATCCTTATATGGAAAAACTATGTACACTATATAAGATTTGCTTATGTATGTTTTTTTAAACGTACAGATCAGTTCAAAAGCTCAAAGTTCAAAAGTGAAATTCACTGATACTGAATAGATTATGAAAGATTTGCATGAAAACACACACACATATGCACAGACACAACCCTGTATTGCATTCACAACCTCCATCTACAAACAGCCCCACACATCCATCCACCCAGTGGTCAATTTCATTAAGGTTGGCATATTTAAAGGTAACAAGGCCGACCGAAGTGCAAGTTTAAAATAAGCAAAATAAAACCACTGATCAAAAAAAATAAATACAAAAAAGATAAAAGCAAACAAATGAAATATAATTAACTACAAATAATTTATGGCCTGCGATTACTAAATGTGGAAAAGCTTGCTGTGTTGGGCCAAATTAGAAATCAGAAAGTGAGTATTTTGGTAATTTTGCAGCACAGCATGAATTTAATAACACACTGTATTCTCTCCTGTATTTTGCTAGGCATCACAGAACAAAAGATCTAATAAAATTAATTTGGCATTTGTACTTTGTACTGTCAGCTCAAGTATTTGGCAGTGCAGCAACTTATTTGCAATTTGAAACCTGAGGGACAAAAAAAATGTGTTGATGCAGAAACAGCCTTCAACAATAGCTGCTATTAACAAAAGATGTGTGAATGTTAAAACTGACACAGGGTCTCAGTCTTGTGAAATCTAACGCTTGAGGTAGCAGACATGACAGGATTTTTTAAAGTGCGAAACATACATTCAGATAAAATTTCACATTACAGGAAACCAATGTAACATTCAGTGCTGTGAAAAAGTATTCACTTCCACATTCGTCACACTTAAATGTTTCAGATCATCAAACAAACTTTAGACAAAGGTTCACTTAAATAGAGCCTGTCTGACAAAGAGAAGCAGCTAACAGATCTCAAAAAGCAACCCATCAGGCCACAATCTAAAGACACAGCTGAGAAACAACATAGTGGTGGGAAGTGTGATTGTCTGGGGACTAGCCATAACAGAACCATGAATTCTGATCTCTACCAGAGGATCCTGGAGGAGAATGTAAGGCCATAAATTAGTAACCGGAAGCTCAGGTGCACTTGGGTTATGCAGCAGGAGAATGATCAGAAACACACTAGCAAATTCCTCTGTGATTGGCTCAAGGCCACTCCACAAAATAATGTGTCTGATTTAAAACAATTATGCAAAAAAGAATGGTCAAAAATGTCTCTACAGTGATGTGATTGCCAATTATTGCAATTACTTGATTTCAGTTCTTGCTGCAAAGGTTGGCAGAACCAGTTACTTTTTCACAAAAAACTTAAAAAAATCAGAAAGGGGCCAAATATTTTTTCACAGCACGTCAATAACAGTAAAGATTAGAAATAGAAAGTTTCATAATGCAACATGTGCATGAATAAAAATGCTCTAAAACACTGGCAGTCTTTTCAAAACACATAAGGGCTTCTTAGCAATTTGTAAAGAAAGAGTTAAAAGAATGTTTACATTTTCATACAATTCATAAGGTCATTATTTGTTTAAAAAAAACGACATATATTGCAGAGAGTTGATATTGCACTGGAAAAACCAAACAAAATAACGCGAATGGCTTGCATTACCTGACTGAGCCACAGCTGTTACAGATGTTTACACAGATGTTGGAAGTGCAGTTAATTAATGGAAGGAAAGAAACAATAAATGTCACTGAAAAAAACAGTAATTGTAACAAATTTCGGATTTTAGACAATCACAGATTCAGCCTCTAACTTACATCACTGAGGAACTAAAAGGACAAACTCTTAATCAGAGCCATCATTACACAAACCCAGATCACTGGGCTTGTCTTTCGGCCCTCTGCCTTATTCGGCCACAGTTGTCGGTACTGTTGGGTCTTCGCGTCATTCTCCACCTGTAGTTCGTACTGTACCAGGACTTTACTGTAACCCATCTCCTGTGATATACATTTGTAAGTTCCCTTGCACTCACTGTCCATGTTGTCAATCAGATAAAGGCACTGCTCTTTCACCGAGCTACAGGCTGTAGAGTTTTCATCGTGCTGCCAACTGTACTGAGCATGACGGGATGACACTGGGCATTGAAGGAAATACTTTGAGTAACGTGGGACTGGGACTGGGTCACCTGTATAATTTGATGCTGTGGAAACAACAGAAGAGGGACAACTTCAGTTCTGCTTTTCGTTTTGTCTGTTTATTTTTAAACCAGTCAGATTTCAAATGTAGTGTAGTTAACCTAAATCAAACTGGTTTCCTTCCCTCAGGTGAATGTTCATATAAGGACCAAGGGCAATGTAGCTTTAAAGCAAACAACAGAGAAAATGCGGTTGTATATTTTAACAATCATTGTTTACATAGTGTAAAACTGACATTGTGTCTATTTATGCATTTGAGTTTTCCACTGCACCAAATACCTAATGGTGTGTAAGTGTTTCAGTTGTTAATTATAGAATATAAAGCATAAGAGAACTTCTCCTTTTAAAGCCTTCAAGTTAAAAGAGGAAGTTGATCAGCTATAAGGGTTGGAAGTATTTATAAAGAATAACAGAATAAAATAGAAGAACTATATCATATGCAAATAAACATAAAAGGATTACTATGAGATATTATTAATGTAAATTATTTAAATTTTAAAGGGTAAATGTTTGTAATGATGAAAGCACAAGTTGTGGAATAAAAACTTTTTTTAGTAACTCAGATAAACATGATCTTAAGATGTTGATAAGATTAAAACTGAAGCACATTTGACCACAGATGGCACCAATGATGAGTATCATTGCAGAAGCGTGTGGCATACAGATGCACAGCTATAAGAAGAAACAAATCTAGTTTTTGTTCCCCTTAACGTGTGACCTATTTGGCGAGACAGGAAGCTAAACTATGATGAATAAAGGCTATGCTGTCTGCTGTGCGTTTGAATCCCCCTTGCATATGGAGGAATACAATGTGCACACTCTCACCTACCAAGCTATTCAAATGAGTCTTATTGGCTGGTGGTAACTGGTTTCTGGTTCTGTCTTGAATTTGCGGTTTGCATCAATTTGCTGGAAAATTTGTGTGTTACATTACTTGTGTAGGTTTTCTGAAATATGTCACTCAAAAATGTGCTGCGAGTGTATTAATTTATCCTTTTAACATACATTTTGCCGTATTTGAAATGTTTGATTAGTGTATAGACAGAGCTTGTGTTACTTGTGTTGCTGCTGTTGATTTTTTTTGTTTTTGCTTTGTATATGAGGAAACAGCGCCATGGGTTACTAACGGAAACCACAGAGGAAGCGAGAGCGGGGTCTTTATGCGCTTGCATATGCTCATACATCTACACAGTATATTTTGCAAAGACTTTTATAACTTTATAAGAGATCAGTTTCCTACCTATAATTGAATTATGTATAAGTGTATTGTGATATTTTTCCATTCACTTATTTTGCTCTTGTTTTGACTCTGCTAAAGTAGCTTTACACAATTCACACCAATATAAGATAAAAAAAAATCCTTATTTTTCTTTCATGCTGTCCATTCTGCATTTAAACAATCCACATTTTAGCCATTTTTCCTCTAATGCCAATCAACAGACTTTACTGCTCAACTGCATTGACTCAGCTCTTTGTGAGAGTTTGTCGAGTTAGTTAATAATTAACCACATTTAAAAAAATTTTTTACATGTACGTTTGATAATTACTGTTATGACACCAGGCATTTCTTTATCAGTCAGTTTTATAATAGAGGAAGAGAAACTGAACTGAAGGGCTTCTTCATGATCTGGTAAAAATTAAATAAAGATTATTTTGAATGGCAAACCATTCAAATCTATTCAAGTGAACCAAAGACAGAAAATAGTAGGAAATTACGATCATGCTCCTGGGCTACAGCTAAAATGGCCCTTTTACTCAATCTTAGATTTTTAGACTACCTAATAAAAAATAATACATTTATATTATATAATAAAGCCAATAGTGTAATTCTTAAATATCAGATAAATATATAAACAGTTAAAGGACAGTTAATGATAACACTAACAGGCCTCACAAACTGTGTTTAGTTTTTGTATTAGGTTTCTGAACTAGCATCACAAAAGATAAGAAAGGGAGAGGATACATTTGGGTAATTTTCAGCTAAGAAAGTACCAACTACCAGTGTATACAGCACTGTATTGTTTTGTGGTGCATCTAATAGCTCTTGTGTTCGGAATACAGGAAAATAAAATTCAAATACCCCCAAAATATTTAAACAATTCCTTCTATGATTGTTCATAGACTATCGTTTGATCTTTGGGTTTTTCCTCTGCTATGCAGGGTCTTCACCTTAAAGTGTCCCAAGATTAGTTTTGTTGTGAATAGGCATTATGCAGTAAAGTAAAACTGAAATGAATTTAAATACCATTGTGCTCATTACAGACGGAAAGGTCCCCAGTGGCTGCATCATGCCAGCTCCCCCTGAAAAAGATAATTTATGAGTAAATTAGGCCGTATGGAATGATTATGCTTAACAATCGATTTAAAAAAATTAACATGTTACTGGAACCAGTGGAAAGTTTTGATCTGTGTATATTGTTTTCTAACTAAAACATCTTTGATTAGAAAATAATTTTTGGTAGTGTGTAAGATAGTCAATACCAACTTCAGTATTTTTCATTCACACAACACTCTTTGACTGTACTGGGATTTTGAAGCAAAAGGAAATCTAAACAGATCAAAAGAAAAAAAGTGGAATGATTCAATAACTGTAACATTACAACATATAGTACTGTCCCCACTCATAAATGTGCTCCAAGAGAGCTTCCACATCTACATGGTTTGGAGTTTTTAGGAGTTTTACTATTACTAATATTCTGAAATTTGTTATCCCTCTTAACTGTCAAGAAAAAGGGATTTCTCCCCATCTGTGGGCAACTTAGCCTGATCTTTTCATAAGTGGAGGATTAATATGAAGTGAACCTTGACAACATTTTATCAGAGAAAAAGATCCTTAGCGGTTAGTAATCTCCCACATAAAACGAAAAAATCATCTGCATGTGTGGAGCTGCAAAAACCCAGCTGTACTTTTGCATGCAGTGTGGTTGTGTTTGTAAGTTTGTTGGTTGAGGTTTGAGTAGCACTAATTTTACCTCACTAGACCCTGTTCTCTTTTCACTATAATGTTGTGTAAATGTTCCCATTTACAGTTAAAGGTGCCTTCCCTTTTAAGAGGTAAATTTCATCTTCAAGTCAAATTTCTGTGGAACAAAACTAGAATCACAAAGTGAGAATGAAAATACCAGTGCATTGATATAGTTCAATATAGTTCCTATAAAGGTATTTACAGAAATTAACAAATTGCCATGTGAGAAGAAAAATGTTGGGAAAGTTTAAGTGAACACATCTCTTTAGAATGAAAAAAATTCTCGTGTCATTATCAGATTTATGTTGAAAAACGTAATTTCCTTGATAGTTTGCGTAGTATGCTTTTTTAAACCCGCATTTCCTGAAAGATAACAGCTGCTGAATGTGAAAAACAAAATCACACATTTTTTTACAGCAACGCATTTCTAAGTGTACAAACCTAGTGCCATTTCTGAATTGCTGTGCTTAATAATAAGATTAACAATAGCATTACTTTCATTGAGCCATGCAAATGATCAGGATTACGCTCATGGATGAGCAGGGCTGTGGACCACAGAGAAAAGGATTTGTTACCCCGATCAATGTGACAATGTTATTAGTTCATCTGTGGACTGATTTGCATGAAAAATGCATGACTAGAATGAGGCTTGGATCTAGGAATTTTTGGAAGGACTAACATTGCAAAACAGGGAAAAACATGACATTTTGCATCATATCTTCACAAATGCATCTTAATCAAGTTGGAGAAAAAAAAGGGGAAATTAGTGCACGCTATCTTGATGTTCAAGAAAATGTCACGAACTAATATAGATATCCATCTGAATCCAGGTATTCAGTCCTTGCAAGGTGTGCAGGGAAATATTCTTGTTTTTTTCAGTCTGAGTCTGCCAGTGTGTGCACAGACAAGTCTGGAAAGTCACAACAGACTGGAGGGCCTGCAGGCATCTGGAGGGAATCTTGCAATCACCCACCAATGAAATATGCGTTACTCATACTAAGGTAGACACATGCACACTGTAGACATGGAAACTGACATATTCTTAGAGCTCAGGTACTGTTTAGTTGCCAAAATTCTTATTGCATACATGTGACACAATATCCTGTACTCTACTAAAACAAAATGTCTTGACACATGGCTGCATATAACTGATTTGTGGTTACTGGTCCAATTAAACTGCCTGGAGTTGGCTGTTATATTCTTTGTTGTTGTCTGTGAAGGTTCTCAGTCATCCAGGTCATTGTAGTCTAAGGAGCTTGGAAAGAAAAGCATCTGGACTTCTTTACGTTGCTTGAAGATGTTTCACCTCTCATCCGAGAAGCTTCTTCAGTTCTAGGGTCAAATGGTGGAGAGCCCCACATTTAAACCCTGTAGGAGTATCTCCCCAAGAGGGACAAAATAACCCCCTAATGATAAAAAAAGAGGCCATTTATGTCCACTGTGAGTGACCATCTTTGAACAGAGGTGGTGGCTTACGACACCAACTGTCTGCATCTATAATCCAGTTTTGAGATCCCTTCCCAGACGCCTTAACGCCCACTCACATCCTGGGCCATCTGACCTCAGGAAATCACAAGATAGGGTGGGGCTAGGTTTCACAATGAGCTCACCCGAAACCTTGGCTGATTGTGACCTACACCCGTTTTCGCACATTGGCTCATGTGATTAGGTAGAGGATCTATAGGGGGTCCTTTTGTCCCTCTTTGGGGGGACACTCCCACAGGGCTTAAATCTGTGACTCTCCACCATTTGACCCTAGAACTGAAGAAGCTTCTCGGATGAGAGGTGAAACGTCTTCAAGAAATTCCAGACACTTTTCTTTCCAAGCTCCTTAGACATTCTTTGTTGTTCTTCTATGTTTCTATGTGTCTAAGACCATACAATATAAAATGCATTGAGATCACTCTCTTTTGTGAACTGGCACTATGTAAATGAAATTTGCTCAATTTAATGCACATTATCTTGTTTTGGTATATGTGCTCTTTAATCTATGAGTAATATACAAAATATACTCATGATTTTCTTGGTTATTTATGTTAATATTTTCTCAGTTGAACAAAAGTCACCTGTTGGCTGATACCTGATCGGTACACAGAACACTAGTCTTTCATAAAGCAGTAGAGCTACAGTAGGACAAATTCACAAACGGCTCCAAGTGTCAATATGTGCTGAAATATTGTGACAACATGATTTACGGGACATTGTAATTCCCGAGTGTTGCTTCATCCTGGATTAAGTTTGCAATGACTCATCTGTCGAGCTTTGTCAGGTGGCACAAGGCAAAAAGTACACTAATGATGTTGCATAATCATTTATACTCTTCGGGGCGTGCGAGCACGACTTTGTAGTATCTGAATCAAACCTGTGTATGATTCAAAAGGTACACTAATGAGTGTTTAAATACTACGGAGTAATGTTTGTATAAATATGACCATGTTTTTACATGGACCATGTTTTTACATGGTCATATTCAGTGTTGGTCAAGTTACTTGAAAAAAGTAATCAGTAACTAATTACTGATTACTTCCCCAAAAAAGTAATCCCGTTACTTTACTGATTACTTATTTTCAAAAGTAATTAATTACTTAGTTACTTAGTTACTTTTTAAAAACACGATTTACAACCTGAAGAGGTGATAAAGCTTTCAGCCCAATTCTACTTTTTCTGCATAATCCATCATACAAAATGTAATCAAATGGAAAAGTCTCTTTTTTTTAAACTTGTTTTATCAGTTTTAATCTTTTAACTTTATGCATCAAGCAAAAATTTAATTATATGCAACATTCTCTGACTTGAATAAATTAGTTTAACATTTAAACCTATTTTCTGCACATTAAAGCACATAAAATAAAATATTTTTTGTGTTTACACTCACTCTTTCAAATAGATGCAAGTAAAACACAGCAGAAAATAAATAAAGTCAAAGACTCAGCGGTCCTGTTGCTCTATTTTCACCTGTAAAGCAGGACTGCGGTAGGCGGAGGTTTACCCCGGTGCAGGTGTGCCGCGGTCAGTTGAAGAATCCGCGAGTTTCTCTGTGAATTTCCCATTACGTCGTTGCGCACTCGGTGCTTGCTTGGAAGTTTAGGGTTTTTTTCGCTGTAAAAAGTTTTCTTCCCACGCACAACGGACGCTAATGTTTTTGTCCCTTTTTATGGAATCAAACTCAAAGGTCAGTACTTCCACGCTTTAAACGCTGCACGCTCATACTCTCTCCCACAATCGATATATGATCCACTGTTGATCTGCACACAGCTGCTGTCACCAACGGTGCACTCGCTTATGTCACTGTCATGAGACATTCTCGCAAAAAAAATCACGGCTTTAGTAACGCAGTAATGCAGCGTTCCTACGGGAAAGTAACGGTAATCTAATTACCGATTTTGCAATATTAATCCCTTACTTTACTCGTTACTTGAAAAAAGTAATCAGATTACAGTAACGTAACGCGTTACTGCCCATCTCTGGTCATATTTGGTATTAGTAATGTTGGTATTAATAAACAGTCCTGATTCTGCTTTCATTGCCTTTTGACTGTTGACCATCAGCAGCAGTAGTAATGGGCAAAGAAACATACCAGCATAGGCAAAGAAAATTAAGGTGACTAAACATGAATATAAAAAATGAACATATTTCATATTTCTGTTTAGGGAAGGAAAAGCATTCAACACAACTGTGAAGCTGACTTGTTGTTCGCTTGTATGACTTACCTCAAATAAGGTAAACACTTATTTTAATTTACTGTTGGAAACATTTAATGCAATTGTTGGCTGTGAAGAATTATTCTTCATATTTTATAGATACGAGTTCCATAAAGCTCTGAGGTCTTACTTTGTCTCACGTATGCACTGGGTGCCATCCCAGCCACAGTAAGGATCTCTGGATAACATACAGTCCTGGCAGGTATCTCCATACTGGGAACAGTCTGCTACATCAAGTTGGACCAGTTGACTTCCATTGTTCACATACAGCTTTTTCTGTAATGATGGACAGGTTTTCTTAATGTACTGGGCTTTTTCGTAAAATTCATTGGAAAATAAGATTGAAATGATTTCAAAGTTATTGATTAGATGCTACAGTAGATTCTTTAGGAGATAAAATTGTTAATTTTTCCCCTTTCGTCCACAAAAACCATTTATTCCATATGAGTAATCTTTGTGGTTTGATTGGGACATTGGTTACACAGTGATCATTGTTACTCACAAAGGTAGACTGAAGGATGATGCTGAGAACGTGTGCTTTTTGTTTGAATGGTTGATACTCAGCAATTACAAAGGTGTGACTTTCATTCTGCAGCACCTTATGAATCCCTCCATTATCTGTGGAAAGACACAATGGGGGTGAGGGGTGAGGGAGGAAATGACTAACAGTTAAAAACTGTCTAACCACTCTAACCCACCTCTGCCATCCCACTCAGTCTCTGGATCTGTTACCTTATATGATACTACATTTTGTCTTCAGAACCTGTATAAACTCATCAAATAAATTTGTTAACCAGTGACTAACTGTGATCTCAGCACCACACACATCACAAGGCGCAATCCACTCTGTATAGTAGCCTGTGGGGTAGTCATTCAACAGTCACATCTAACTCATCACATACTTTAATACTCTTCTGATCATATTTAGAAAAGGCTGACTTAGTAGTCACAGAGATCAAAGTACAAACAGCGTGCATTGACTCAACATGTTATTTTAAGGGGAACTGGAGTAAAAGGAAAACCAAAAAAGTGTCAGGGCCAGCGGGGGCAGACCGTGTGGAGAGTGTGTGTGGTGGAAGTGGAGACACATGAGAACACAGCTGACTCAAATGAAACATAATGACAATACAGAGGAGAGTAATACTAACTACAATGAACAAAGAACACCAGACTCTTACAGAATAAAACAGGAAACACGGAGACATAGACATGGAGATTAAACATGACATGAACTTAACCGCATAGACATGAAATGTAGACGCAGGAACCAGGGAGACTGAGTACAGGCGGAGATGACAGAAATAACTAAGAAATAAGGTCTGAACAGCAACCTAGAATTTAACTAGATTGAAAATGAATACAAAAAATACCTAAAACTCAAACACTGGGTCACACGACCCAGTACCGTGACAAAAAGCCTGTTATGTCAACATAAAAAAGGAAAAAAAAGAAAAAAGAGGAAGTTTATATCTGGGAGTTTTATGTTACATTCAGATTGTGCCACACCTGTTCTTCTACTCGTCACCTTTGTGTGAAGACCCCAGCAGGTGTGATCATACAGGAAACTTTCGGTTTCTGGTTTTGCAGGTTACACCACCCACCTACGTTTGCCCTTTAGTAAATAATTCCTCTTCATTACAACCCAGTCCCACTCAGTCTGTTCCGATGTGTGCCTTATTTTACTAGACATATACTAGTAATGACTACTTTAATATTATGTCCTGTTTCTACTCACCTTCCACTGTAGACAAACACACAGAACATTCTTCTTAACATTTAGTATTTTATCATTTAGATTTTTTTTTACTCACTTAAAGACAGGAAGATGACGTTCTGATTACTACTTCTGCTGTTTGGTTTACTGTCAACTTGGATGTGGGTATAGTTGTGATGATTAAAGAAAAGAAGGCCAGGGTTGCCGACAGGATGAACCAACTGCTCCATCTCTGAAATCTTTTCAATCTTCTTCAGGGTGTCCACTGAAAGCTTGGAGCTATCAGGAGCGCACTGAAGAAGAAAAAAGTGCTCTATTTAATAGAGCTTCATACCACGTGTGGCCCCATTTACCCCTTGAAGATGTGAAGCCTTTTGTTTTCTCTTGCTGCATATGAAAACTTTACTCTGATAATGCTGTCGGAGTAACCATTTAAAATTCAAAAGCTGTTATAGGATCAGTGAATTAGGAGAAAATCATGTCTCTAATTTCCAAGTTACTTGTTTCAAACAAGTTTAATACACTCGATTTATTTGGCAATTTAATGAGGCCTGTGTTTACCAAAAGATATAGCTAAAAAGATCAGGCCACTTTGTGCTTTTAAGTATAATTACGCAGTTGGTTTGAAAGATATCAGCCATAAAATACATGAATCTTTGTGTAGTGGCACTGTTTGTTACACTTTTCTCTTCAGACCAGTTTAAATGTCTCATACCGTCCTTGGTCTGTCCATTTGGTCTTTTTTGTAGCCATTGAAAGGAGAGTTTTCGAAGATTTTGTTGATGTCTTCAATCGTGTAGACACAGACAGCACTCATCCCCCTGCAGGGAGACTCATAGTCAGCAGGTTTGTCTGACACATTTAAAGCAAAATGGCTGGAAAAACAAAAACAGCTGACCATACAGACTGAAAAAAGGGGAAAAATAAACAGAACATGGCTTAAAACTACAGAGGACATAAAGTGTCACCTGACCAAATAAATCTAAGTTAAATCGTAAAAGCACTATGAGGGTGGCATTTTTTTCTATTACAATTTTCCCAAGTTCCTGTGTTTTACTTCTGTGTAAAAATTCCAAATCAAGCAGCCAAATCATTCTGGTTTAAACCTTTGGTTACTGGTTTAACATCCATGTGATGTTAAACCAGTCATGATCATATTTTGAAAAATAAAACAGCACATGACTCAGTTACACAAACACTGAGTCATAAAAACAGACAATAACTGTATTATAACTATTATTTCATGTTAAATCAAATGTAGAAATGTGAATAATATTACCATAATAATGACATATATTAACTATGATAGAGTAGAAGCATCAAAATCAATGATAATAGTCCTACCATTCATTTCTAAAGAGTGCATAAATCTTTGTATCCTGCCATCGATCTGCATCCACAGTGGAAACATCCACCAGCTCAGAGAAATGCTGTTTTCTCTCCTGATCTCCACAGAAGAGCCTGGCATTCATCTGGGATGTCCAAGTAAACTGCAAGTTGTTCTTAGGACCACCAACATCTGTCTAGAAGCAATGGACAGTCAATCATTATGTATTTATGTTTATTTATTTATTTTTTATTGTTGGTGGCACTTAATACAAATTTTCAAACTATTTTGGTCTTACCATGCAAACCTGGGTCACAAAGGGGAGCCACATTTCACTGAACAGTCCAGTGTCTTCGGTTTTCTCCTTATAAAAGCCATAAACTCTGTTCTGGGAGGGATCCTCTTCACGTTTGCTGAGCACCAATCCTACATAATGCTGCTCTAAACATTGAAAGAGAAATATTTATTTGTCTCCAAACATTCATAGTGATGTGATTTCACTAAATAAGGTCTCTCCGGCTCTAACTTTATGAAAATACCTTTATGGTGGTTCTTTGGCCCCACTCTTGCTTTACCAAATTTGTGAATGCCAACAGATTCAACAGATCCATCAGATCCAGAGCGTGTTATGTAGAGATCTGTACTTTGTTCAGATTCTGGAACAAACAGTGGCAAATTGAGGTTTTATAGGGATGTACAAACAGGGAGAAACTAGTTCAATATTATAGTAATAGGGAGAAGAAGCAACCTTTAAAAGGGACTGATTTAAATAAAAGATGTTAGTAGTTTTGACAAAAGTACAGACTATCTGTAAACACACAAGAAGGATTAAAATTACAGACTCATAGAAAAAGGTGAATGAGGAAGGAGGGATTCATCAGCAGATTTATTCAAAAGCATCTTGTGTGTAAAAAACTCACCTGCAAGGGCCGACAGGTCACCCTCATTTATGTTAAATGAGCTTATATCTTTTATATCCTTGCATATCGGTGACTGCTCTGCCAAATTCTATTAAAAAGAAAGAGCAGTTTATCTTAATTTATCCCAACTAATGTACATCACAGATGATAAACATGTATAGCCAACACCCTGTATCTAACAGATAGTTCAAAAAATTATAAAGCAAAAACAAATATGGCTAAACAGGAAGTGCTGTGATGTATTTGCTTTGTTTGCAGAAGAGGGCTGTTTCACTTAAACCAGAAGTAGCTTCGCTTAGTATCAACCCTGAGCAGAAACAACACAACTACCAGTTCCTAGTATTATATCAGTTCTCTGTCACAGTACTCTGTCCTACCGAGTTACAGCAAACTGTTTCATCGTCAGTGGTTCCACACACAAACAACTGGTTAGCATCTTCCATAAGGTGGGCCAAAGTGATGTTATAGCTGCAATCCTAAATAACAAGATTGTTGTTAGATTTTTTGAGTGTTCAAACAATACAATTTAACAAACTACTTAATTTTGCTCTGTTTATCTGTTCACTGCTTACTTACATCACTGTTGCAATTCTCCAACCGCATACGTCTTTGATTCTGTGGAAATACATAATGCATGACTATTACTTTCCCATGATATTAATATGAAGATCCATTTATTTCAGAGCATTCAATACATTAATTTAGTGTGATTATACAGCTATGTTCTACCTTTTTCTGGTTTTTAATGTAGGTATTCAGGTATGTTTTTCCAACAGCTAAGACAGTGTCCGGTTGCTCTTTTAGAAAAATCCGCACCGGTGGATCATGAGGAAGATCTAACCTATTCATTGCAGCTTCTAGAATTAAGAATAAAAAACAAACAAACATATATTAAAGGATAAACACAGCCAATGATGTAAAATTGCCAAGCACAGCACAAGGACAAAATGTTACTGTACACATGTTTATACATGAATAACCTGTTCTCAGTCCGTCTGGTCCTGCCTGGAACATCTCCCAATATCTATAGCATGTACCACAATGAGGCTCAACAGTTAACCCATTTATGTAGTATAGTGCTGCCACTAAAGTCATATATTTTTTGTTTTTAATTATTTTTTTCCCGTCATCCTGAGAATGAATCCTAAACCCTTTGGGGATCCATTTTTGTTACTTTGTTACGCCCTCACCCACATTACAGAAATCAGAATGTGAGAGTTTTAGGTTTTTACTGTAATAAACTTGCTAATATAAGCTTTTAGTTATAAATATTACGTTTATTCTGTGTTTAAAGGTGAAGGTTTTCTTTTTGTTTCAAACTATTACTTTTGTAATCTGAGAAGAAAAGTACACATCAGCAGATGTTAGTGCTTACTGAAAGTACAGGGCGTTGACCTGATGTTAATCAACTGACTGAAGCAATTTTTTGGTTGTATGTAATCAAAAGAGCAATGGTCTCATACGAAATAAAATGATATAAATGTTAATATTATATAATATATTAATTAGCTAAACCCAGTATGAACTCTATCAAACCCCTGAAACTGGAGAAGCTAAATGGAATTCAGTGTAAGTGTCAAAACGTGGTGAAAAAGTCAATAATTAAACTTCCACTAATTGAAACCCTAACGTCTTTATTCTTTTACATGCCTTCCTTTGTACATAGAACCTTTTAAACATTTCTTTAAATGGATGCAACTCTTTATTTCATGGGACACTTGACCAGCAAACAATGTTATGAAAATATAAATTAAAGCAACAACACATAAATATAGGAAATTAGAACAAACAAAGAACATTATCAAAGTCCAGCTTAGTAACACAATTTGCACTCTGCAGCTACAGAATTCTTTATAAGTGCTTTGGGCTCAAACACACTTGTCCCATAAACAGGAAGCAAATAAGACTTTGATGTCCGACCAAGTTGTAGAATTTGGGCACCCAGCATAAGCAGCAAGTGATAGCAACTTACATAGATAAGAAGGAAATGTATCAACATGGCTTTGGCTTTCTTACCACGATTGAGCAACTTCGTGGTATACAATGATGTCTGCAGCTGTTCAAAAACAGCCAGACGTTCCTCAAGTTTGACTCAGAAGAGCCTAAAACATCTGTGTAAAGATTCTCTTTACATGTTAACATAGCATTCCAGGTGTTATTTGCAAGTATAGAAGAAAAAACTAAAGAACAGGGGGCCTAAAACTGAACAGCGTAGGAGTCTTTCTGAAAAAACCAGGAAACTTAACGTCTGTCCATCCAAAGCCACGTGTAGACCCTTTTTTAGGGGTGCACAACCACCCCCTAAATTTCATCATATCGTCCCTAAAGATAACTTTAGCATAGGTAGTAATAATAATGCAGTTATAGTATTATATTCTGACATTGTATTCTAATGTTATGTTAACAGTGTGCCTTATCATTATTAAATAAGACTTTTTTTGCAACAGCTGGAGAGACGAACATGAAGATATTTCATGACAAGTATCAGTGTTGGAGACTTAAAACACACTTTACCTGAAACATCCCAAAAGTGCAAACTATTCTCATAATACGGAGACATTGCTGGGGGCGCTGTCATCAAGTGATTGCTTATGTAGCCCCCCAATAATGTAAAAATATACATTTATGTGCATTTTTTTCTATATAGCGTCAGAGATTATTAGGCAATGATGATCTTCTGAGCCATATGTATGGTGGACACACACTTTAACGGGATTGAATAATACCTACTGTACTTTTGAAAGGAATATGTCGTGTTTTTGTCCTGAATCACAATGATTCATATTGATTATAGTCATAGACTATAGACTTTAATAGACGTAAAGTATGCCAGGAAGTCACTTAACATGATTGAGAAGATTTTCCCGATTTTCGGCTTTATGACTCATGTTTACACTATGTTTTATCTTAGCTAAAAAGAGAAAAAAAAAACATTTCCTACCTTTCTCTGTGAATATCATCCTCGGAGAACGATCGTTTCCCACAGCCAGACAACAAATGTGTAAAAAAAATAGACATGCCACTAATGAGAACCTCATCTTCCAGATCTCCAGGCACGATATTATAAGATGGATCTAATAGTTAGTGATGTGACGTTCTGTATCGAGGCTTCGAAGCTCGTGTCGAGTAATGGAGGGGGCGTTTCCGCGATGGGCGTATCGAGGCTTGCTTCATTTATGGGAGGAGCTGAAAATGATGACGTCCGAAGCCTCGCTGCCCGGCTGTACCACGTGACTGGTTCATGAAGTGGTTCGAACTTTGCCACGAGATATGACAGCGATATAGACCCCCCAGACTTCATTCAAAATGTGGGTGTTTGATGGAGAGTTGCGGTTAGTGAGAGTTTGGAGACAGTTTGGAGGTTTATGAGAGTGAGGAGAGAAAGTCAGGAGAGAATGGAGCCAGCTAAGAAGAGGAGGATGTCCTCCCCTGTGTGGGAACATTTTGATTTTATTCCTCCCAGCAAGGTATGTAACTTTCTACAGAAGATGTATTTTCATAATACTGATGGTGCAATACAATTTATGTTAAGCTGTCTTGACTTTTGTACAAGGTGAAGTGTTTGCTATGTGCCAGGGAGCTGGGATATAACAACAACACCTCATCCATGCTTAGGCACTACAGAGCTTTGCATGAGAATAAGGGGAACACCGATTGTGGAGCAAGACCAGGTGAGCCATCAAATGCCATGATAATATAGCATGCAGTAATGTTACTAAATGATATAACGATATTATACAACTGTAATAAGTTACGTGTGTGATATTTATATTTGTGCTTTGTCTTTATTGTCTTTCCTCAGGAGAACAATCTCCAATAGATGAAGACCTGGTTAGCATGGTGATTGAGGACTCCCAGCCATTTAGCATTGTGGAGGATGCACATGTGACGACTGATAAACGTTAAAGTGAAATCTTAACAAAAGGATGCATGAATGTGACAGGTGAGACCTGGGTCTGGGAACCGCCCCTGGTAGGCGGGGCTGGGTTTTTCCTTATATGAGCACAGGTACAGGTAGAAAACTTGTAGTGGACCTCTTAGTGAAGGGGTAAATAAGTAGTGAAGTAAGGAATGCGTTACCATATTGGAAAGCCAGTCTGATTAGACTGAATGCAAAGTGGAAATGCCTTAAACAACTGTTTGTTTGTTTTTCGCATTGCTTGCTTATGGCCTCAGTTAGTCCAAAAAGACGATGACGCGGGGACCTTCTTGTGATGGTCAGGTCTCCTTGGTTTTTCAGTCTGATCTGTCCCTCTTTTGCAATGTTCTGCTTGAGAACAACAAGGTGATGGACTTCTTACAGACCTCAGTAACTGATGAGTGACTGATAGGAAAGGTTACCTATCAGTTTCCTATCGTGGTGGCTATGCTCAAATATTATATGTATAGCAAATCCACCTTCACTACATGAAACATATTTTTTCATTAACTAGTGTTAAAGTAATATTCTGTTATCAGAATCAGCATACTTTATTAATCCCTCGGGAAATTACGTGGGTTACAGTTGCTCCAATACAGTAACAGAAACAGACGAGACTATTTAACAATACAATATGTTACAGATTTACAAATGTAGGAAATTGCACAATATAGACAAATCACTCAATAATAAATATCAATGATTTACTGAGGTATTTATGAATTAATATCAAGAATATTCACAGCAACATTACTGAGTAGAAAAGAGTGTGTGCAAAAAGGGTGTAACTATTGCAGTGTTTACATTGTATTAGATAGAGGAGTTGTACAGGGAGATGGCCACGGGCAGGAATGGTTTCCTGTGTCGTTCAGTGGTGCTTTTTGATCATCTCAGTCTCTCGCTGAACGTGCATCCCCACAACATTACTGGCCTTGCGGATCAGTTTATTTAGTCTGTTGGCATCAGCAACCTTCAACCTGCTCCTCCAGCATGCAACAGCATAGAGGATAGCACTGGTCAAAGCAGACTCATAGAAAAATCTTTATCTTTCTTAATGTAACAGTGCCATCCACAGCCTGGTTTGTGAAAGGAAGTGTTAGTGTTCTCACACTTACTGCACAACCTCATTAATAGTTTAATGTTTCTATCTGTATATACTATGAGCACTATATGCAGTTTACTTAAGTGGGTTTCTGCTTTTGCTGACACTTTAAAAAACGAAATAAAAACATTGTAAACCTATAAGTGTTCTGATTTTTTTTTCCCCCAAGTAGCTTCAGCTAAAACTTTCTTTTGGAAAGTTCTGCTGTAATCGAACTTCTTCTATTCAATTCAATTCAATAAAACTTTATTGATCCTGAAGGTTGACCCCGAAGGAAATTGGGTTAAGGCTGCCGACCTTTGCCAGCGCCATCTTACCCTTCTGACCATACATACATGACACAAACATCACATGGGGAAGACAGGTCAGAGGTATAACAATGGAAAATGCACAACATGAGGAAAGATAAGGAGAAAAAAATAACTCCCCCCAGACTGAGCTCCAACAGGGAGATCAGTTTGAGAACAGAAAAAAACACCTCTGTACATAGCACATGAAAAAAAAAACCCTCTTAATACACCAAAGAAACACATGACAAGCAACAGGGGTGGGTAAAGGGTGAGACACAGCCAATGTACACAGTGCATCCGGGCCTGCAGCATAAGCGCTGGTCTCCTTGATCCACCGTCAGCATCGGAGGGGAATAAGCGTCGAAGGCGTTTGGAGGGGGAGGGGGGATGAGTGTACATCTGCATGTGTATATATGTCCAGAGTTCAGCTGAGACAGTGTTCTTCGCCCTGCCAGGCTAAGTAAACAGTCTTCCAGCTCCGTTTAGCTGTGTGCTCAGTGTGTCCTGTGCTTCTCCAATAAAGCCTAGTTAGTTCCTAGTTTCTCCTGAATGACTCCTAATCTGCCTGGCACATGTGCTCCATAACAACACCATGCTAAAGGTTTGTCTAAAATAGACCACTATATATATAAAAAAAAAAGGGTTTGCTATCATTGTGGATCAGCACTAGCATGAATGCAGATGAAAGATGTGAGGTGCCAAAATGACCCTTTTCTTTATGGATGTTAACCAGGAGGTTCACATGGTAATGGTCTGTGTTTATATTGTGAGAGGTGTTTATTCACTTTATGGAGAATGAGACCCAGCAGCGCGTTTTTTGTGGTAACATGTTTGGACTTGTTTATCATCAGACACTAACATGAGAGACTTTGAAAAAGACAGACGCATGTTGTAAACATTTGCAGTTTATTTCCTTTAGTTTATATGTTGAAAAGATGGTTGAGATGTTTAGATGTGGTATTTTTTTGGACTCGCGTAACTGCAAAAATGTGATAAATTAAATCTCTTTTTGTTTTGTTTGTAGCTTCATTTGTACTGCCAGGTTAAGGATTTGAAAAGCAGCAACTTGCTTGCTATCCTAAAGCACTGTGAGGTCAAAAGTCTTACCTTTCTACTTGGAATTTATGATCAGGTTTCACTCAAAAATAGGGGAAAAGTGTCTGAGTGTTTCTTCTCTTTATTAACCGAACTCTGAACAAACAGAAACTGGGTCAGTGTTTGGAAATCTACATGAGCTAAGACACATGGCCGGAAATTTATAACATGCACTGTGTACATTCTGGCAGAATTTCAAATTACAGGAAACAGATGCAACAGTTACAGGAAAGAATAAAAAAAAGGAATCAATCAATATTGATTGACATGCGTGCATGTACTGCATGCAACACTGCAATTAATTTCTAAAAATTACCACAGACAGCATTTTATACCATTGAACTTCAGCTTTTAATACTGTCAACAAGCCTGAGTCCAGCTGATATTCAATATATTTTTTCCATAAGAAGAAAAAAATGAATGAATTAGCCCCTCAAAAAAAGAAAAGCTTTGGAGCGTGGCTGTATAACTGCAGTTTGTTTTTTAATCTATCTCTCTTACACACGCTAATGAATGCATTGGTGGCAATTGATCTCATCCAAGGACATTTGCGAAACCAGATATCAAAACTCTACAATAATGGCTTGCTCTACATCCCGAGCTGCAGCTCAAAGTATTAGAAGTAATAGAGTTTTATTTTAGTTAAAAAAATAAAAATAAATTAAAGAATAATGAAATTTTTTTTTATAGTATCACAACTCTGAGGAACTAACATCACAACATCTGAATCAGAACCACCATGAGACAAACCCAGATCATTGGCTTTGACTGTAAACCAACCACCTTGTTCCCCAGCTGTAGTTGGTACTGTGCCAGGATTTTCCTGTAACCCATTTCCTCTGATACACAGGTATGAGTTCCTTCCTGCTCAGGTCCCATGCTGTTGATCAAATAAAGGCAATGATCTGGCTTCCCGATGCAAGATGAAGAGTTTTGAAGGTGGTGCCAACTGTACTGAGCATGACGGGAGGATACTGGGCATTGCAGAATATGCTTTGCGTGAAATCTGACAACATCTTTTTCTGGATTTGGAAATTCTGCGGAAAAAAACACAAGAACGCCCATTTAGCTTAGCCATGTTTTTGTTTTACATCTTTTTTTTTTTTTAATTTCTGATTTCTTCTCACAAATCCAGTGCACTAAGCTCTTTGGGAAAATGGTTGAAACCTTTTTTTTAGGAAGCAATAGATAAGCCATCAGATTGAAAATGTATCAGTAAAAACCTTTCAAATGTCTCATTAAAAGTTTTGATAGTGTCAGAAATTTAATATAACCATGTGACTGCTGCTAAAACCCACATCTACATTCCAACCAATAGGAAAACAACATGAAAGAGAGCATATCGTGAAAAAAAGAAGACAAAAAAAAGAAGACAAACCAAGATTTCTTCCAGTTGCTGGAATGCATTCACAATAATAATAATAATGGATTGCATTTATATAGCGCTTTTTGAGACCCTCAAAGCGCTTTACAATACCACTATTCATTCACTCTCACATTCACACACTGGTGGAGGCAAGCTACAGTTGTAGCCAAGCTACAGTTGTAGCCACAGCTGCCCTGGAGCAGACTGACAGAAGCGAGGCTGCCACACATCACTTTCACTCAAGACCAGGTTCAGAGGCAAATGAGGAGGCAAGGTTGCTGGACCAGATGGACTGAGTCCCCGTGTCCTCAAGGCCTGTGCCCCCCAGCTTTGTGGAGTCTTTCATAAACTGTTCATGTTGAGTCTGAGTGTGCAGAGGGTCCCAGTGCTGACCCCCAGGATTACAGGCCTGTGGGCACTGACCTACCACATCAAGAAAATCCTGGGAAGACTCATCCTGGACCTACTCCGACCCATAGTCAGACCACATCAGAATCCCCTTCAATTTGCTTACCAGTCCTTACTCGGAAATGAGGACGCCATCATCTCTACCTGCTCAATCGTGTCTACACCCATTTGGACCAGCCAGCGAGTGCTGCATAGGTCATGTTTTTTGACTTTTCCAGTGCATTCAACACCATCAGGCCGACCTTCCTGGGTGATAAACTAACAGCAATGCAAGTGGATGCTTCTCTGGTGTCTTGGATTTTTGATTACCTGACAAGAAGACCACAATATGTGTGGTCTCATTGTGTCTGACAAGGTAATCAGCAACACAGGGGAAACAAAAGGGACTGTCCTCTCCCCCTTCCTCTTCACCCTCTACACCACAGACTTCAGCCACTGCACAGAGACCTGCTATCTCCAGAAGTTTTCTGATGACTCTGCAGTGGTTGGATGCATCAGCAGGGATGATGAGTCAGAGTACTGCGCTGTGGTCGACTCCTTTGTCATGTGGTGTGAGCAGAAACATCTGCAGCTCAACATGGGAAAGACCAAGGAATTGACTGTTGATTTTAGGAAGACCAGAAAACCCTTGACCCCTGTTTCAATCCATGGGGTCAACGTGGACATATAAATACCTTGGAGTACACATAGACAATAAAGTGGACTGGGTTAAAAACACTACTGCACTTTATAGGAAGGGCGAGAGTCGTCTCTATTTTCTGAGGCGGCCGAGGTCCTTCAACATCTGTCGGACAATACTCAGGATTTTCTACAATTCTGTTGTGGCCAGTGCTATCCTCTATGCTGTTGCATGCTGGGGGAGCAGGTTAAGGATTGCTGATGCCGACAGACTAAATAAAGTTATCTGCAGGGCCAGTAATGTGGATATGGAGCTGGACTCCCTCAAGGTGGTGTCGGAGAGGCGGATGCTGTCCAAGATAAAGACAATGTTGGATAACACCTCCCACCCACTCCATGACACGCTGGCTAGTCACAGGAGCACGTTCAGTGAGAGACTGAGATTACCAAAAGGCACCACTGAACGACACAGGAAACCATTCCTGCCTGTGGCCATCTCCCTGTACAACTCCTCTATCTAATACAATGTAAACACTGCAATAGTTACATCCTTTTTGCACACACTCTTTTCTACTCAATAATGTTGCTGTGAATATTCTTGATAGTTATTTATAATTGCATCTGTCAACCCTGGATATTTATTATTTGGTGATTTGTATATATTGTGCTATTCCTTGTATGTTAACATATTGTATTGTTAAATAGTTCAGTCTATTTTTGTTAATGTTACTGTGCTGGAGCAGCTGTAACCCACATAATTTCCCGAGGGATTAATAAAGTGGTTGCTGGAGTACTTTTCTATGCTGTGGTGTGCTGGGGGAGCAGCACAGCAAAGAGGGACTCATCCAGGCTGGAGAAACTGATCAGGAAGGCTAGCTCTGTGGTCGGCATGAAGCTGGACACTCTGGTAACAGTGGCAGAGAAAAGGACACTGAAAAAACTGCTGGACATTATGAACAATGCTGGGCATCCTCTGCACACGGCCATTAACAACCAGAAGAGTCTGTTCAGTGACAGGTTGCTTCTCCCCAAGACAAGAACTAACAGACTTAAAAACTCCTTTGTCCCACACGCCATCAGACTGTTTAACTCCTCTCTGGAGGGGAGAGGGAGGGGAAACAGGTGGACAAAGGAAGGGGGAACAACTAAGCTGTAGTGCCTCTTCACTTCACTGTGCAATACCTTTTGTGCAATACTTCTGTTAATAGTCAACGGTGCAATAGACTCCATACTTGAAATGTGCAATTCACTTGTATTTTCATTTTTATTCCTATTTATTCTATTTATCCCCTTCGTATATTTTATTTATATATGTATCTGTATTTATATATATGTGTGTGTGTGTGTGTGTGTGTGTGTGTGTGTGTGTGTGTGTGTGTGTGTGTGTGTAACTTCTGTCGGTGCTGTGCTTTTGGAAACCGAATTTCCCAGAGGAACCCACCCGAGGGATTAATAAAGTTTTTATCTTATCTTATCTTATCTTATCTTATCTTAAAGTATGCTGATTCTGATATATCTATCAGATAGTTTGGGGCTCTGTCCAAATTTTACAGGTGCATGAATTTAAATACCTTTTTCAGCGTGTTCTTGACAGATGGCTAGGTTCCCAGTGGCTGCATCATGCCATATCCCACTGCAAAACATAGTGTATGTTTACATTAGACAGTATGTAACCAACATCCTGGCAGTTGATAGAAAACTAACATTTACAGGAACCCACAGGAACCTTACTCCTCCCAAGTATATCCCTTTAAATTAATTGAAATTAGCAACACAGGGGCACCACAGGGGACTGTCCTCTCCCCCTTCCTCTTCACCCTCTACACCACAGACTTCAGCCACTGCACAGAGACCTGCCATCTTCAGAAGTTTTCTGATGACTCTGCGGTGGTTGGATGCATCAGCAGGGATGATGAGACAGAGTACCGGGCTGTGGTCGACTCCTTTGTCACGTGGTGTGAGCAGAATCATCTGCAGCTCAACGTGGCAAAGACCAAGGAACTGATCGTGGACTTCAGGAAGACCAGGAAACACTTGACCCCTGTTTCAATCCAGGGGGTCAGTGTTGACATTGTGGAGGACTATAAATACCTTGGAGTACACATTGACAATAAACTGGACTGGGCTAAAAACACCACAGCACTTTACAGGAAGGGCCAGAGTCGTCTCTATTTTTTGAGGCGACTGAGGTCCTTCAACATCTGCCAGAAAATGCTGAGGATTTTCTATGAGTCTGTGGTGGCCAGTGCGATCCTCTATGCTGTTGCATGCTGGGGGAGCAGGCTGAGGGTCGCAGATGCCAACAGACTTAATAAACTGATCCGTAAGGCCAGCAATGTTGTGGGGATGGAGCTGGACTCCCTCAAGGTGGTGTCGGAGAGGCGGATGCTGTCCAAGATAAAGACAATGTTGGATAACACCTCCCACCCACTCCATGACATGTTGGTCAGTCACAGGAGCACGTTCAGTGAGAGACTGAGATTACCGAAAAGCACCACTGAACGACACAGGAAATCATTCCTGCCTGTGGCCATCTCCCTGTACAACGCATCCACTTAACACACTGTTTGCTGCTACAGCTACACATGTTTCTTTTCCAACTATTTATTTATAAGTGACTTATGTATGTATGTATGTATATATATGTATATATTGTACTATTCTTAGTTAGCGTATTGTCTGTCTTGTCTTAATGTTGGTTTAAAATGGAGCACTGTAACAAAAAATAATTTCCCCCAGGGATCAATAAAGTATTCTGATTCTGATTCTGATTCTGATTCTGAAATTATGCTGAAGTATCTTGACTTGCATCAGCTTTAGTTAGTTGAACAAAAAAGCCTAACACCCGTTGGGTGATAACTGGTTGTTACACAGTACACTAGCTTTTCATAAAGCAGTAGAGCTGTACTACAGTAGGACAAATTCATAAACAAAAGCTCCAATGAGTGTCAGTGAGTGTTGAAATATTGTGATAACATGATTTACGGGACATTGTATTTCCTAAGTGCTGCTTCATCCTTGATGAAGTGTGCAATGATTCATCCATCAAGCTTTGTCAGGTGGTGCAACACCACTGGCAAAAAGTAAGCTAATAATGTTGCATATTATGTACACATTTCAGGGCGTGCTAGTATGACGTTATAGGATGTGAATCACACCTGTGTATGAATCAAGAGGTACACTGAGGAGTGTTTGAATACTAAGGAACATTGTTTTTATAAATATGACCATCTTTTACAATGTACATGATCTTGCAACCTATGGTGGTAACATTGGTAGGTTCTTAATAATGTTTGTATTAGTAAACATTACATTTTTATTTCAGCTTGCTGTTAGAAAAATGTAAGGCTACTTCATGCAATCTTTGGTTGCGAAGAATTATTCTGCATATTCTCCAGATATGAGTTCCATAAAGCTCTGAGGTCTTACTTTGTGTCACGTATGCACTGGGTGCCATCCCAGCCACAGTAAGGATCTCTGGATAACATACAGTCCTGGCAGGTATCTCCATACTGGGAGCAGTCTGCTACATCAAGTTGGACCAGTTGACTTCCATTGTTCACATACAGCTTTTTCTGTAACGATGGACAAGTTTTCTTAATGTACTCGGCCATTTCTAAACAAAAACAAAAAACTCCACTGGAGTTAATTTACAGATCTAAGTTTGATGTTCCTTTTCAGGAGCATCTAAGTTGTTTTCCATACTCACACACCTATATGGTTTAGTGGAGGATATATTGTTCTGTAGGGAACACTGGTACTCACAGAAGATGGGTGAAGGATGAAGCTGATCTGTTCTGTGTAGTTGAATGGTCGAAACTCAGCAATGAGAAAGGTATCATTTTTATTGTGCAATACTTTATGAATTCCTCCATTGTCTGCGGAAAACCACAAAAAGAAGCAGGGATGATACTAAATATTAAAACCCATCTAAATTAGAGATGGCACGATACCACTTTTTTATGTCCGATACCGATACCGATATCATAAATTTGGATATCTGCCGATACCGATATGAATCCGATATAGTGTTTTTTAATCAACAAAACTGTTTTTTAAATATCTTGCTGCATTTTGTATAAGTTCATACTCAAGTTTAAAACAACAAGTACACTAAAGCTATTCTGTTATACCTGTATGCAAAAAAATATATTTCATAGTTCAGCAATACTGATCAATCTAATAAACTTAAACCTACACCATCCTCCCTATTCTGGTATTTTAAAGAGTACTTAGCATAAATATTAAGCAACCTAACTAATAGGGTTCCAACTCCCAGCAACAACAAAAATAAATAAATAAAAAATAGGGAACCACCCCTCACGCTCCACCTCATGATGCTTAATCAACGTAATCAACCTTAATTTGATGCAGTGTGAAAAAAAAATGCACAGAAATCAATTATTTTTCAAGAAATATTAAATAGATTCAACATCTTTCTTCAACAAAATTGCAGACTGCACAGATGGTACCTTCCCAAAGGAAAAAGTACTATAGCTTACTAGGGTATATATATTAGACTTAATAGTTACTATATACAGTAATTGACTTCTATTCATTTTACATCAAATTAAAACTTTGGGTGTCAGATAATTATTTATTAAAAGCTAGACATTTTAAATGAGAATAAGAAAGAAAAGTATGTCTTTGTGCCCCCTTTTCCCTGTTAATGCCCTATCGGCCCCCCTGGCTAAACTTTGCTAGATCCGCCCCTGCACAGTTACCAGCGTCAGCTACGTAGAAAAAGATCCTCCAGTAGAAAGTAATATTAAATACATTCTAACAATAGCTGATCAAGCTTAAATGTGCTGCTGTTGTTCAGCCGCTGGTTTCCTCTTTCTGGTGCAAAGTGGGCCAAAAGCAAACTAGAGACACGGACTCGCGACAGAAAAGCCGATCAGCTGATCGTTAAGCAGTTTCATGATTGAAGTAGCAGCAGGAGAGCGAGAGGCAGTCGCTCCATATATCGCTTGTTAAGCTTAACGCAGGAATGCTTTACAAACATTCAGAGATGGACTTACACACTTGCTTTACTTCTCTCGGGATAACTTTGTCGGAGATGAAATGCCGGGTTGCTAGCGAAGCTCCACATGCTATCCAGACCACCGACAGGTCCCGCATGCCACAGCCGCTCTATCACGTGATGCATACTGCTCCCATGTGCTAACGTTCTGAGGTGAGTTACGGCGTGTTGCAAGTTTTGTGAGGTGCTTTCGTGATATTTAATGGATCGGATTACATTTTTTATTTTTCTCTGATATCCGATCCAGTAATTTAGGTCAGTATCGGACCGATACCGATACGTAATATCGGATCGGTCCATCTCTAATCTAAATGCACAAATGCACCTCAGCCACCCCACTCTCTCTCTCTGAGGTTCTGTTAATTTTTGGTCTTCAAACTCAGGTAAACCCGTTGAATAATATTATATTCTTTTAATACATTCATAATTACATGGCTGTGATCACAGCACCTCCCGCATCAATCAAGGAGATTTGGTTACTGCACTATTTTCGCCCTGAGGTATGATCTCAGATATACACAAACGAACATTATAGCATATTCTTCTTAGCATTTTTACTACTTCAGATTATTGTTTTTACTCACTTAAAGATAAGAAGATAACAGTGTGGTGACTGGTTCTCCTGTTTGGTGAGCCATCAATTTGGATGTGAGTATAGCTCTGGTGATTGAAGAGAAGAAGGCCAGAGTTTCCCACAGGATGAACCAGCTGCTCCATCTCTGAAGTCTTTTCAATCTTCTTCAGGGTTTCCACTGGAAGCTTGGTGCTATCATCAACGCACTGAAGAAATAAGGTGCTTAACTTAGACTGGCTGAACACCAGATGACTGGTCAATAAGCCTGTAAACCTCTGGTTTACTTTTTCGGTTTCCAAATGACTGTTTTAAAAACAAATCTAAAACCTTTTAATTTAGTTTTTTAATTAATTTAATATCGTAAAGGTGAAAGAAAATATTTAAAAGCTATTTTTCACTCAGTGACTACACTTAACCATTGGTTTAAATTATAATAAAGGGCTATTCTATTCTTGTCTATATACTCCGCCCCCCCAAAAAGGCAGGGATCTTCTTGTGATGGTAGCCGTTATTAAATTTTTCACTTTAGACCAATTTGAATATTCCATACCGTCCTTGGCCTGTCCATCTCAGCTTTTGTGTAGCCTTTGAATGGGGAGTTTGTGAAGATTTTGTCAATGTCTCCTATTGTGTAGATGCAGACAGCACTCATCCCCCTGCAGGGAGACACATTGTAGGTTTGTCTGAGACATTTGCAGCAAAATGAGTAGACTGGTCCAAGGTAAAAAAAAAAGAAAAAAGAGAGAGAGTTGAAAAAGCAGCTGACCACACAGAATGAGAAAATAAGAAACTGGTAGGGAACGGCTTAAAAAGAACAAAGTGTCCTTTTATCATCATGAAAGGATATTGTTTGGAAGTTTGGAAGCAGATGATTCGATTACACAAATAGCTAGTCACAGAAACAGAGTAAATTATAACTATATCATTATTATTAGCATCAAAATAAATATCATCAGAGTCCTACCATTCATTTCTAAAGAGTGCATAAATCTTTGTATCCTGCCATCGATCTGCATCCACAGTGGAAACATCCACCAGTTCAGAGAAATGCTGTTTTCTGTTACGATCTCCACAGAAGAGCCTGGCATTCATTTGGGATGTCCAGGTAAACTGCAAATTGTTCTTGGGACCACCAACATCTGCCTAGAAGCAATGGACAGTCAATCAGTCATGATGTATTTATGTTTATTTAATTTTTAATGTTGGTGGCACTTAATATAAATTTTCAAACTATTTTGGTCTTACCATGCAAACCCGGGTCACAAAGGGGAGCCACATTTCACGGAACAGTCCATTGTCTTTGCTTTTCTCCCTATAGAAGCCATAAAGTCTGTTCTGGGAGGGATCCTCTTCACGTTTGCTGAGCACCAATCCTACATAATGCTGCTCTAAACATTGAAAGACAAAATATTTATTTGAATCCAAACATTTAGAGTGATGTGATTTCACTAAATAAGGTGTCTCTGGCTCTAACTTTATGAAAATACCTTTATCGTGGTTCTTTGGCCGCACTATTGCTTTACCAAATTTCTGAATACCAACAGATTCATCAGATCCAGAGTGTGTTATGTAGAGAGCTGCACTCTGTTCAGAATCTGGAAAAAACAGTTGCAAATGAAGGTTTTATAGGGTTGAATATAATAGCAATAAGAAAAAGAAACAACCTTTAGAATGGATTGAGTTGATTAAAGGATGTTAGTAGTTTTGACAAGAGTACAGACTTTCTGCAAATTACACAATCATTGAAAACAAATGAATGAAATAGCAGGGATTCATCAGGAGATTTATTATAGAGCATCCTCATGTAGAAAAACTCACCTATAAAAACTGATGGTTCACCCTCCTTTATGTTAAATCTTTCTATACCTTCTATTAAGTTTTCGATATTTTCAGAGGAAAGGCACATGGGGGCCTCCACTGTTAAATCCTATAAAAGAAAGCACAGCACATCTTAATGTATGGTCCCCTCAAGATCGGTGGTGACCATGGTGGCCATTTAGAAGTCGGCCATCTTGGATACAACTTTTGTTTTTTCAATGGGAAGAGGGCCATGTGACACATCAAACTTATTGGTAATGTCTCAAGAAAAACAATGGTGTGCTTGGTTTCAACGTAACTTTATTCTTTCATGAGTTATTTACAAGTTTCTCTTTGTTCACAGCCATTGACATGTCAAAGAGGTTAACACGTGAGGAGCGCATCAAAATCATGTTGATATCTGGTGAACGCAGTAACCGGGCCATTGCAGCAGATTTCAATGCAAGACACCCTACGAGACCACCCATCTCCCATGCTACAGGCAGCAAACTGCTTGCTAAGTTTCGTGAAACTGGTTCAGAGTTGGATTTGCCAAAATGTGGACGCAAGAAAACTGTCACTAATGTCCTAGCTTCATTCAGCAAGAGCCCACAGTGTAGCACTCACTGCATGTCACTGGAGAGTGGCATTAGTCGAACATCCCTTTGGCGGATTAGCTACTCACAAATGGCACCCTTACAAACTCCAGCTACTGCAGCATCTCAACGAGGATGACCCAGATCGGCGCACAGAATTTGCAGAATGGGCAAAACAAAAATTGCAACAGGACCCTCAGTTCACACAGAAGATTTTGTTCAGTGATGAGGCAAACTTTTATGTGAATGGTGATGTTAACAAACAAAACCACTGCTATTGGTCTGACACTAACCCACATTGGATGGATCCTTCCAAGGCTGTTGGAACAACAAAAGAGATGGTTTGGTGTGGTATATGGGGACAACGATAGTGGGTCCATTCTTCATCAATGGAAACCTCAAGGCCACTGGATATTTGAAATTGCTACATGATGATGTGTTTCCCTCTTTATGCACTGAAGCTGGCATGTTCCCTGAGTTTTTCCAGCAAGATTGTGCACCACCACATTATGGGTGCCAGGTCCGAGCATTCCTAGATGAACAGTTTCCTGGAAAGTGGATTGGTCATCGTGGGCCAGTTGAAGGGTCATCTGAAGGCAATTGTCTATGGTGTGAAGATATGAGATGTGCAGCACCTGAAACTACAGATACTGGATGCCTGTGCTGGCATTTCTCCTGCGGTGTTACTATCAGTGTGTGAAGAGTGGGAGAAGAGGGTTGCATTGACAATCCAACACAATGAACACATTGAACACATTTTATAAGTGGTCAGAAACTTGTAAATAACTAATGAAAGAATAAAGTTACGTTGAAACCAAGCACACCATTGTTTTTCTTGTGACATTACCAATAAGTTTGATGTGTCACATGGCCCTCTTCCTATTGAAAAAAACAAAAGTTGTATCCGAGATGGCCGACTTCTAAATGGCCACCATGGTCACTCACCACCCATCTTGAGGAGTTTGCCCCCTCACATATACTAATGTGCCACAAACAGGACTTTAATATCACCAACCATTCCCATGTCATTACGGTGTATCCATATAAATGGCCCACCCTGTATTTGTGGTGATGTTAACAGTTCTCAATGACAATGATGCCAGTGTCCTACCGTGTTACAGCAAACCCTTTCATTGCCATCTGTTCCACACACAAACAACTGGTTAGCATCTTTCTTCCGGTGGACCAAAGTGATGTTATAGCTGCAATCCTTAAAGACAAGACAAATATTGTTTGTTATATTTCTTCAGTGGTCAAACAATCAAATCTAACCAACTAAATTTGTTTGTTTTACTTACATGTTCACTGCTTATGCTGTTGCATTTCTCCCACTGCATAAACTTGTGGCTCTATGTAGATATATGATGCAGGACTATTACTTTCCCATGATATTATTATGAATATTATTTCAATGATCTCAGTATAATCATTTACTGTGGTTGTACAGATTTCTACTACCGTCTTATGGTTTTGAAAGTTGTAGGTATTCAGGTATGATTGTCCAGCAGCTAAAACAGTGTCTGATTGGTCTTCTAAAAGAATCTGTACAGGTGGGTCATGGGGAAGACTGAACCGTGTCATTGCTTTTTCTAAAAACAAACCCAGCAAAAACAAGAAAAGAAAGATAAAATGTATGAATGTATTATGAGATTCATCAGGTAAACCCATAATGTAGTATCATAAACAACAAGAATGATTTTTCGCCCCTGGAAGGCAAGGAGTATGTCATCAGTTCATTTTATTTATCTGTTTGTTAGTAGTGCAAGATCCACATACCCATAACAGTTTGAGCTGATTAAATTTTGTTGAAAACCAGGTCAAGATCACACCAAATGTGAAAATCTTTATATTACGCACAATTGTTTTTATGGATCCTCTCCAAACTTCACAACAATATACACAACAGTATAGAGGTTGAATAAGTGTTTAGCCTTGAACTTCATTGTTAGTACCCAGTATATACATATATTTGAAATGCTTGATGCATGTTAGTACAGGTCTCCTAAGAATGAAACTCAAACACTTTGGTGATCCTATTTCTGCCATCCCTCTTGCACTTTTTTGTAACTCCAAAAACCATTGGCCTTGTCTTACAGTGAGAATAATAATGATAATCTTATGGTTTTCTTGCATTTTTAAAGGCACATTCTTAACTCTTTCCCACATAAAGATGGCATTTGTAAGCAACAGGTGTCCAAAGATGTATTGTGTCTACTTAAAGTAGACAGTGGTAATCCAGTTTTATTAAGTAAGATGTAAAAAAGCTGAACAAAGTTTTTTCCCACACTACTGTCAATATGAAAGTGACACTGCTTTACATGTCCAGTTACTTCTTCAAAAAGAGGTTTATGGTAGCATTGTTGGTGCTGTTTTGAAAACTTAGCTGAAGGGAGAAAATGAAACCTACCCTCTGCAGTTGTCAGAAGAGTTTACCATTGCTTACATAAACAAAATAACAAGTGCAAAAAGTTTCAGTTAGATGAAGTCTGACACTCTACTAAAATATCACGTTGTTCTGTTAATGTTATACAGATAAACTTTTTTGAAATCTTTATTTAATCATTGAGTCCCTTAGCATTAAAATCGTGGGAGACCTGCCCAAGAAAGCACGTCATGAAAAGATTTCAGAAATATAATAAACGGCAAATAGACTAAAATAAAGTAGAACAAACAAAAACATTTTTTAGAAATAAAAATTGCACTCCACAGAATTCTTCAACTCTTTAACTTTTGAACTCTATCAGGGAGACAAAACCAGTGAGACTGCGTCTTGTAAATGTTACGACGTACGAAGGGCACCCACCATAAGCAGCTGTCTGTGCACGATAAGAAATTACATAGATAAGCAGTTTATCCACTTTGTAAATAACAATATGCTAATGCGTTTAGCTAAACGAAGTCAGTGACGTGCACTGGAGGGTGAAGTAGAGTTTTGTTAATATTGTCAAAACTTAAAGAACTATGATACAGGGACAATGTGTAGAACATAGTCTTCACAGCCATTTCTGTCCAGAAGAGGGTGTGTAAAAGCTCTCTTTGCCTTTATACGTATCATTCCTAATTTCTTTTGTAACTATAGAAAAAATAGAAAATAAAAAAACAACATCTAAATCTAAACCATCATCCTGCCAGTGAGTCCTAACCACTACTCATTGTTGAAAAAATTGTCCACAGACAAACAAAGAAACATTGTAAGGCACAAAGCTGCCTTCTGTCCAACACATCGCTTTGTGGTTAACATGGGCATGTTGTCCTCCTCTGACGATAATGGAACTGCATAATACGGACTGTACGTTTGAAAGAAAGACTTGATGTTTTTTTCCTGAATCACAATGACCAAGTCATTTAATACATATTCATTCACCTCACTGCATACTTTAAAGCGCTGATAAAAATCCCTTCGCAGTCCCTTTTAACTTTTTAGCATTTGATATCTCATAAATGAAGAAAAATCATTTCCTTTTTTTACCTTTTTCTGTGAAGATCATCCTCGGAGAAGGATCAACGTTCCCCATAGCCAAATTACAGAGATGTAAAAATAACAAATATGTCGCTAATGAGAGCGTCATCTTCGTCGTTACTGTCCAAAACAGTATTTCCGTCCCTAATTACTTGCCCTTCACCTCGATGGAACACATTCTCTGGAAAAAATGCACTCAGGACTTTGGAGAAGTGCATGACAGCTGGGGTGTAGTTTACAGTCAGAGTCTCTTCGCCCGCCCACGGGCACGAGGAAGAGAGGTGTAGACAAACCAACCCTCTGAGCAATCATTTTGTCAGTTGCATAATAAAGTTATCATAGTTGACACAGCTGCTTTATTAATCATTTAGCCTGCCCACAGCTGCATTTTATGATGTACAGTGTAACAGTGCTCATGATATTTAGGGTTAATTTTAATTATGAAGAGATTTCTTACCTTTTTTTCGAACACGTAAACAATGGAGGGCAAACAGTTTGATCATTTCAAATAACTAAAACAACATATGAGTACAGAGGAGTTATTTGAGGAGTTCTCCTTCCTTGTATGTTCCAGCTGTGTGCCACACTTTCTAGACTCTATAACACACACATCCTCTGATATGTCTCCGCTGTCCTCTTTACTCCAGAATAATTTCAGAAATTGAGAGACCCTTCAGATGACACTGATTGCTAGGTCAAATGGGGGACGGTGGAGGAGAAACGAGACAAAAAAAGACGCACAAATTGAAGAAGCGAGAAAGCACAGGTGTATCCACTATTACGTTTGATCCTATTTTCACTTTTTAATTACCTTTACCTGTATGATTGAAGTTAAGCTAAAGCTCACCCCCCCCTCCTTTATTTATGCTGTAAAACAGCTTAAACAAGATTATAATACCAACATCATAGCGAAGGACAGATAAGTAAAAATGGTTAACATGAGCCATCTTCCAAAATTCTCCCGTGATCACATGCTATAGATCAGCTGCTCTCGACATGATACAATGCTTTCTTTTATCATATCCTGTTGTGCATCACAATTACTACTTAGCTGCCCCCCCCCCCCCCCCCCCCCCCCCATTTTATTTTTAAATAACAGGTCGAGTTTTTAGAACGGATGCTCTCGCTTAATACTCATATGTGAATAATGCTACTGTGTGTTAAATTTAGTGGTACATTATCAGCATGGCTAATTAACAGTTTCTATCTTCAGCCTTTTTTTTGTAAATTTGCATATTTTGTGGGTTTAAAATGTTTTTTATTTTTTTTATTTTGTTTGTTTGCAGCCATAACTCATAATTCATTTTCAGAATCAACACCTGCAGTTGCTCTAACATGTATTGTGTTATTGTGTCAGAATACTTTGGATGTCAGACTTCAGTGACACATATCTTGTGGCAAAAGACATATGACTATGGAACGCCAGGACTGCCATAATGAATTAATTAAATACACCATTAAATAATTAATTAAATGTGGCAATAATTAATTAAAATTGGAATTAATTAATTAAATAAATAGTTATGACACATGTAATTAATTAATTATTGACACATTTAATTAATTATTTATGTATTTCACATTTTAATTAATTATTGACACATTTAATTAATTATTTAATGATATATTTATTTATTTCATTTTGGCAGTCCTGACGCCTGGCTCTCGTCATGAAATAATTTTATCTGTCAGCCTCACCCATCAAACTCAGGGGGCGGGGTTAACGCTGCCCATGCAGCTTCTCTAACATTTGATTGGTTGCCGTGCAAAGTAAGTCAAAACAGGTCGATCCTAGAAAATCGATTGCTTGTGTAGACTTGGGGCAGCCAGTTATCCCAGAATGCAGATCAAATCACAGGCAGCAATGGTGGTGGTGTAGTTTTAAAATACCCCGTTTTTCTGTCACCAGCTACACTTTTAACAGTGTTTTAGCCGCGAATGTCGCGACGTATGTCTGGTCAGGTTGTCAACATAGAACATGTTTGCAAAAGTGCTCAGATGTTTTCAGAGATTTCACTAGCTCTGCTAACAGTTAGCATGCAGAGTGCACCGAGGGGGTTACGTTAACCGGTTTGTTTACATATTCCACTCTCCGTGTTCCACATGTTGCATTCGCAGATTCTCATTTTCACCAAACGATCGTCTCTTTCCGCCTGGTCTTGTGTCTCTGTGCTTCTGTAACATAAAGAACGAGCTGACATTTTTCTCACGAAACCAGCGATCAGCTCAACAGACCCTCAGTTTACCTGCATGCATCCTCCTCCTCATCTGTCAGCTGTTTAACACCTGCTGCTAATTCAAGAAACACGCCTAGTTACCTGGTGATAGTCACAGTTTAACTGGGCAGCCGGTGCTCGATATAACGCAATGTCAGCGCATTTTTCTGCACAAGATAAGTAAATATAGTGTTTTCCCCGAGCGCAGAGCTGCTGGAGCTCGTTTCCTTACAGAGCACTTTATAGGCGAACAGCTTTATCAGCGGCTGATGTCCAATCACCGGCACACAGCTTTCAAACCTCAGCTGAGTTTTAGCTCTCAGTGGTTAAACGCTGGACTTCATTCACTCAGGTTCTGTCTGTCGGGTCACGTTTACTTCGCTGTTTTATTTACAACTGAGCAAATCGGTTTGGCTGAGGTTAAAGTTACGTTTCATAACTGCATAGTTTCACAGACGTTTAATGGTTCACTGGCACATGTGTTAGACTGAACTATCATCTAAATATCATCTGTTTTTTAATAGTTATTCAACTGTATTCTAAGCACCAGCTGTCTGTTAGAATGTGATTTTTTTTCTCTCTCTGTTGGCAGAGGTATAAAAATGCGCAGGAAAATCTGACGTGCATGGCGAACTTCACCGACGATATTTAGGGAGGAATAAACACACATCAAACATAAATGAACCATTTGTCTGTCTCCATAATTGAGAGAATTTTCTCTTCTTATGTCAACACTCTCTCTCTTTTTTTTTTCTTTTTTTTTTCTTTTTCGGTCATGTTATGTTTACCTGTCAAAGGCTTGTTACAAACTATGAAACACATTGTGCAGACTTCTGGATGTTAGAAGAAAACGAATACTGCTCATGAATGAGACTAAAGGCAGGAAGGTGTCCTTTAAAACTAAACATGTTAATAGGACCTCCCTGTTTATATCATACTTTATGATATAGCACGTGTATTTCAGTAATAGCCTGCTGAGGCCACTATACGTGCTGGCCTCATATCAAATGTGAAGGCAGACTGAGTCTATGTTTGACGTTTTTTATATCTAATCTTCCTTTTCAAACATTTAAACAGCAGCGAGTCTGCAGCTGAGGGAATACAAATTCAAATTGTCGGAACAGGTTTGCTCGTTTCTTGGATTCATTTGGTGATTTATTAAATGTATAACTGTTATTCTAATCTGCTGCTGAGTCTCTTACACTTTTCTTTATGCTGTATATTTTCACGTCTCTGGAATAGTTGGCAGTTAGATAGTCAGCTGGGAAACTTTGTGTTAACTCATGGAGCTGAGGATATCGTGGACATGCTGACCTCGCTGCGTGGTGTACAGAGCGAGGTCAGCATGATTAATATTCACAATAAAAATATTAGCCGAACATCATGAAGTCTGTATGTGTTTCATAGTGTCGAACAACCTTTGTACAGTTAAAGCCAGCAGTTACTACATGACGGAAACACCAACGTTATCTCTTTTATGCGTTTATACACAGGTCACGCTGATTACTGAACAAAAACCCAAAGATCAGATGTTAAACAGATTTATTTGCTCTCTCGCCTCCTTAAACATGTTTTTAATGTTAGTTATAATTCAGAATTGGCGACTGAAACACGTAGGACACATAAGAACATCAGGAAATAAAACACCGATAAATATAACCTCAGTAAAAGAAGTCAGCGGGGGTTACTACAGCTGTGTACCGGGGCCTGCGCTTTGTCGGTGGGATTGCTTGCGAGGCGAGCGGGTCTATCCCACGCTTTGCCGTGAGACTGGGCAGACATCTCCGAAATCATCGAAACACTTTTGCAAAGAGGCTGTATCTTGACAAACCGACCAGACACATGAAGATTAAACCACTACATTCTTGGCTAAAAAAATATTAAAACGGTATTTGGTGACACACAAACAGGGTTTTTCAAAGTTCAGTTCTGTTAGCTTCCACATGCCGGTTGTTGTGTGCTAGAAACAATGGCCACCAGGCCAAAGCAATGGTTTTGACTCGATCAGCGTTAACCCCGCCCCCTGAGTTTGATGGGTGAGGCTGACAGATAAAATTATTTCATGATGAGAGCCAGGCGTCAGGACTGCCAAAATGAAATAAATAAATATATCATTAAATAATTAATTAAATGTGTCAATAATTAATGAAATGTGTCAATAATTAATTAAAATGTGAAATACATAAATAATTAATTAAATGTGTCAATAATTAATTAATTAAATGTGTCAATAATTAATTAAAATGTGAAATACATAAATAATTAATTAAATGTGTCAATAATTAATTAATTACATGTGTCATAACTATTTATTTAATTAATTAATTCCAATTTTAATTAATTATTGCCACATTTAATTAATTATTTAATGGTGTATTTAATTAATTCATTATGGCAGTCCTGGCGTTCCATATATGACAGGATTACATGCACTGCTTACAAGTGCTGACCAAATAGAAACCTACAAAATCGCTTCCCCTTCATGAAACACACTCAGCTACCAGAAAATAAGCAGGTGGTTCTGTGTAGCTCAAGCAACTAAAAGGGAAACGAGAGGAAAATCTCAAATTCGAGAAGGACTATGTAAGGTTTTTGGAAAACGTCATCAAAGAACGATCGACTCAAAAGAATCAGAGAATCAGCTGATGCAGCACAGCGGTACTAGATCGATATTAATCAAACAACTCTAGAAGCCTCATTGTTACACAGCTGTTCTGTTCAAACTGGCTTTTGGGACCTGATTTTCAGCGGGACAAAGTGTTTGGGAGTCAAATAATCAAAGTCAACTCCAAAGCATCTAGTGGGCAATTCTGTGGTCAGAATAAGACAAGAACTACAAATAAAAGCAGTGAAAAGCCTTAAAGGATTCTTAAAATAGCATGCAGCAATAAAAGTAGATTCAACAACTCGCCAAAATAGCAAAATAACATGTCAAAGAGAGGAAAAACAGAAGTCGAATGCTTGTAAAATTGGCACAAAGGCCTAGCTTAAAAAGGAAGTAAAAACACTGAATCATGGCAAACTGTCAGGAAGCGAGATGTTGTTCTAGGGGTGAGAGGGCAGTTACCGAACGTTTTCTTATCTCTCAACTTGAAGCATCTAGTAATTCTACCAAAGTGTGGCAGTTACACGTTTGATTTTGTAACTGCCATGGAAAGACTCAACATTAAGGCAAAGGACAACCCATGAATCAAATGAGAGAAGAAAATTCATGGATAATATAAAAACACGATACAAAACCAGAAGGTGGAATCAATCATTTCTCTGTTCGGTTTCACTTGGTCTGTCAAGTTCCTACCAAGACCCATGGAAAAACCTACTGTCCATCCACGTTCCAGTAAATGAAGTTGATTAACACTGTGAGGAGAGTTACAGATGATTTGATGATGACTATGATGATGATGAAGGGCAAAGTTCCCTTAGAGGTGAGAAGATCCAGCAGGGGTCAACGTGAAGCATCAGTATCTGATAGACTTGTAGTCAAGACCGCCTAATCCGAGACCAAGACAAGACCAAGACCAGAGGGTATCGAGACAAAGACAAGACCAAGACCAAGTCGAGACGAGACCAAGACCAAGAAGTCTTTAAACTGCAGCCAGATGCTGCTTCGTTTATGGGTGTCAGGCATATTTATGTGTTTTTGCTTTCGCACAGCCCTCCTCACCGCTGTCTACTGTCTCACTCACTTACTCAGAGGACAGATGCACACTCCACTTGACTGTCGTGTCTCTCACCCTCTCTGTTTTTCACATAATGATATTATCCTATATCCTCGCATGTAATTGGACACAATATGGAGGGATTGGAGCATAGCTGAGCCACTGTGTGAGAGCTGAGCAGCGAAAGGAGATTAAGTGAGGGTAGAAATGACTGAAAAATTAATAAGCTCTGTTTTGATTTTTGTTCAAAAAAGAATGACTTCATATAGGAAAAAATATATATATCACATATGCAGGACACCTTAAACTAGGTTTTTAATTAAGCAGCAAGGCAGAAGAACAAAGTCAGGGTTGTATCAAAACATGAGGACTAAACCCCAATTCAACCAGACCCAGAACTGATTCGGAATTAAAACAGGACTACAACAGTTCAAAATCAGGACTACTTAGAACTTAACCAAAGATCCAGAACCAGAATCAAAACTAGATCATAGTAGCACTAAAAATCATCATAGACCTGCACTACCCTTATTTTTTAATTCTACCAAAGTACACTATTTAGATTCAGAAAAGTTTATATAATTATTTAGCCTTGTTGTGCAAACAAGCCTGCACAACTTAATAAATATAGAATTTGAAAAGTAACAAATGGAATCTAAAAAGAAACACTAGGTACGAGATACATGTTCTGATGAGTTTTGGCAAACAACCATTTGACTAACATGTGTGTCTCACATGCTCTTGTTCCATCTCTGCTCCTCTCTCTCTCTCTTTGTTTCTCTCTCTCCCTCTTTGTGCTGACAATCAAGCCAAACACCAACATCATCAAATATACAGTTGAAACCAGGGCCCTATTTCAGGAAGCCGGTTTAGTGGAAAAACTGAGTAAGTATACCCTGAGTTAACGAAAACTCTGGGTTTTCGGTTTCACAAAGCGAGTTCAGATGAAGCCTCAGTGAGTCACTATGACGACACACTCCGTGAAGCTAACCTGCCCCCTAGCAGGTTTACTACAACTAACCCTGACTGTCTCCGCCCCTTTGTCGGAAACCTGACAGTAGGAAGTGTCGGACATGGCGTGCCCCTTCCTTGAAGAGCCAGTAGATCGTGAAGCCCAAATTCTCCGCAGAGCTCTCCGCCGGGAGAGAGTGATCAGAGCGCGTTTGGACATTTTATCATTTCCTGATGATTTTCTGTGTGAACGTTACCGTTTTTCAGCACAATCTATAATTTATTTGAATAACATCCTCAGGCCTAATATTGCTCATGTGACACATCGCGGACATTCTCTCAGTTCTGTACATATTATTTGTATTGCACTTCGGTTTTTTGCAAACGGGAGCTTTCTGTATAATATTGGTGACGCTGAGCACGTTTCCAAGGCTACCGTCTGTCGGGCAGTCAGGAATGTTACAGTTGCACTGAAACGTCTCCTGTACCCGTTTGTGGTGTTCCCCGGTCATAGACCCACAAGATTTATCAAAGAGGGATGCCACAAAATTGCAGGTATCAGGATGACCAAAACTTAATTTATGATGTGGTGATACTTGGACTACTACTTAAATTTTACATTTATTTTCACGGTTCCCAGGCGTGATTGGCTGTATAGATGGCACTCACATTCCAATCATTGCTCCTTCAGTAAATGAAGGAGACTATGTGAACAGGAAGTCTTTCCACAGCATTAATGTGCAGGTACATAGTTCCCTGTAGCATTTCAAACTAACAAATTATTTCATTATAGTAATGGATGCTAATTTGTGTTCTCTGCACTGTGAAGATCATATGTGATGCTGCCAACATTATCACAAATGTGGAAGCCAAGTGGCCAGGCTCTGTCCATGACTCACAAATATTCCGTGAATGTACACTGAGCACAAAATTTGGACATGGTGAGTTGAGAATACTTTAAAATATATAAAGACCAATTGCTTCAGGGACATTTGAACTGAAGTGTATCCTTCTGTCTTAGGAGAGTTCACTGGCTACTTGCTTGGTGATAGGGGGTATCCATGTTTACCCTATTTGCTTACCCCTTACCCTGACCCTGAACCGGGCCCACAGCAGCGATATAATCTGGCTAATTGCAGGACAAGAGCCAGAATTGAAATGACTATCGGAATGCTTAAGGCCCGGTTCCAGTGCCTGCAAAGACTCAGGGTCACCCCAGAAAGGGCATGTGACATTATTGTGGCATGTGTGATTCTTCACAACATTGCCACAATTAGAGGAGAACACTGTCCTTCTGAACCAAACATCAGCAGTGATCCAAACCATGAACATCCTGACCCTCCCACGGACATACAAGATGGAAGCGCAGTCAATTTCGGCCTCAAGCGCTGTGAAATACATTGACCGCGCCTTCTTTCCCTCCGTCTCCATGGTGACTCGCTTAATCTGTGCTCCGCTTATCAGGGCTTTATGTATCCTCGTCCGCGCGCTTCACTTGGGGTTAAAGCAACTCCGCGTTGATTGAACTAATTGTTATCAGCCTTTCTGAAACCGAATATTCTGAGTTGGACAGTTCGGGGTTACTCAACCCTGCGTATCATTTTTAACTCTGAGTTTTCTAAACCGGCTTCCTGAAACAGGGCCCAGATATTTACAAACTCTTCAGATAAAAACAAAAACACTTTTTAATTGTAACATCAAATCAGACTAAATGTTTATTTTTTTAGATTGATAGATATAAAAAAAACATATTTGTTAACTTTAAGAGTAAAGAGAGAATCTGTCTGTATTTCTTAATTGTAAATGGCACCAAATTGTATTCAAAATTGAGCCACACTTATGGAGGTCCACAATTCTTTTCCTGGTGTTTTGGTTGATATCTCTTGATTTTTTCCATGTCAAAGAAACAGGCTCTGTGTTTTGGGGGTGTCTTATGTGCGTCCACAGGTGTGCCACCAATTTACTCACATGGACTCTACTAACCTATCAGAAGCTTCTTAAGCTCGGAATGGAATCTTCTGAAGTTTTCTTATTAATTACCAATAAACTTAGTGTATATGTACTCCTAAATTTGATGAAAGTGATTCTGACATTTAACTAATTCAAAAGACATTTCAACATTTATTTATCTAAAACAAAACAAGTTTACTCTAAATTGATGTTTAACAGTAAAAAAAAAGAAAGTTTTTATGTTTTTTTTCCCTAAAGTGTATGTAAATATCTGGTTTCAACTGTGAATATACTGCTGTGTATTGAAATTCCTCTTGTTTTGCATAGAAATATACTGAACAACATACAAAGCATAATATATAAAATAACATCTACCTGAGTTTTTTCTTTGAAAGAAGCTCCTTGTGGCTGCCGTCAGCAGCAGTTATGCAATTTGAGACAATTTTATGGTTCAAGTTACAATGAATAAGTGAAATACTTTATTGTTAATATATGTGTGTGATGTAATGTATGTTGTTGGCTGGAAATACATTTACAAGGGTTACAGAATGTTTCCGGGGTGGAACCAATGTTTAGTCTGTTGTTTGGGGTGACAATATTTTCAGTTACACGCCACACTCGGTAGAGCGCAGCATGCTTTTCGTCTCTCTCTGGTGGTGGTAGAAACATGTAGACGTATGCAACGGAGTGTTCGACTATGGGAAAGAGTGACACTACAAGAAGCGTTTCATTTAACCCCTGCAAGTTAATGCGGCCAATGAGGTATGCAATTTGTATATGTTGTGATAGAAAATAAGATGTTTGTTTGTGATAGAGCGAGCGAGTTTATGGTAACCACGTGTATATGTTAGCATTTTGTGAAGGTAAATTGTAAGCATTTGTGTTGTTTAATGATGTACCTTATTGTTTATTCTCTATGAGAACAATGTACGGCGGAAATTGATTATTTTATGTTGTTGTACAGTTCTCACGGCATCGTTACGGCATCTCTGGTGGCATCGTTGGTGGCGCCCGTGTGCAATAAATGCCAGTAAATCAAGAACGCCTTGTGTTCGTTTTTCAACTTGGAGGGAGTTACAGTGAGAACTCAGTCTGCTCGGCATGAGGCGAGGAGACGAGTAGCGGTGTCGTCATCCACTGAGCAAGAAGAAATTCATCGCACGCTAGCATCAGACAGATAAGACTATGCATACGCCAGTTAACCTAAGCAGCAAACAGTTGAAGTTTACATGGACGATCCTTTAAGTGATGCATTTAAAACAAGTTAAATGTTAAGAAGTGGGTCAACTTTGACGACCGTTTAACGGAACACTGTAAGAACTGAAAGTAATCTGTGCTCTGCATATCTCCTTTCTAAGTTCATGGTTCTGTCTAATAAGATTTTTTATAGGTGAAGTCATTTTACCTATTCGTGTTATTTGGATGCTAGAAGTGTTGTAGAATTAAGTGCTGCGTCGTATGTGTTGTTGGTTTAGGAACAAAGTTCACCATATTTATACGACTCAAGATGGTATTCATTCAGATATTTTATTAAGGTTTAAGGTGTTGTAAAATCTTGAAGGTATTATCCATTCTTGATGTTTTGGACAAGTTCACCTAAAGACAAGGTTAAGCTTGTAGCTATTAATATTTCAGGCAATTGAGCTGGTCTGTTGTTAAACCGCATGTCTGTTAAAGGTATAGCTAGAATTTATTTTGTGCCAAGTAATAAGTAAACATCGCAGAATGGATCAAACAACTGAATATGAAACTAAGAACGGCGACTTACTTGAGGATAGTAGTGCCACAAATGTACAGCAGTCATGTGAAGAAGAGCCACGAAGAAGTCAAAGACCTCGAAAGCTTACTGAAAAGGCTCAGCAACTGCATGATGATAAGTCAAAAAAACTTCAGCATCGTTTCACTACAACTTATGATAAATGGAAAGCAAACGCCAAGCAAGCTAAGAAAATGATAAAGGGAGCCCCCTCTGTTGAGGTTGTGAAGGATTTGATGTGTAAGTTAAGTTGTGCATCAGCAGATGTGAAACACGCATATGAAGATTTGCGCAAATGTGCTTCCCCAGACAGTGAGATCCGTCGTAGGGCAGACACCTGTGACGCGGTATCCAAAATAATCTTGGACAATGCAACCACTTACCTTCAGAATAAAGATAACGAAGACGTTCAGATAGAGGATTTAGTCTGGCCTGAGTCTAGTTCAGTGTTTTCATCTTCAGCTTCTCAAGGCACAAGTAAGGGCTCTCAAAGAAGTCTAAGCTCTGCAAGCAGTTCCAGCATAAAGTCACAAAAGTCAAGCCTTTCCTCCATTAAGAGACAAGAGGCCGTAGCAGAGCTAGCTGCTACACAAGCTGCACTAAAGGTCCTGCAAGAGATAGAATGTGAGCAACAAGAACTTGAAAGTCTTGAAGAAGAAAATCGAAAGAAGATTGCATTACAAGAGGAAGAAAATGTGGCAAGAAAGAAAGCACTGGAAGAGAAACGCAGACAAATAGAGCGCTTACAGACTGTTAAGGAGCTAAGTGCGGCGAAGGCACGACTCCAAGTTTATGAACAAGACATAAGCTCGGATGAGGAAATAACAGAGTTACTTCATAACCACGCAGCTCAACAACATAGATCTCCAGGAGTTGTAAGGAGTCCACGTGAGCATCCCGTGATACACCAAGCAGATAGTATCACAGTCCTCGCTGAAGCAATAGCAGAGTCTATTAATGTAAGCCGTCTCCCAACACCTGAACCATCTATCTTCATGGGTGATCCACTAAGGTATAGCGATTGGAAGATGTCATTTCAAACCCTGATAGGCAGGAAAAACATTCCAGTAAGGGAAAGAGTCTATTACCTTCGTAAATATGTTGGCGGACCTGCAAAAAAGGCCATTGAAAGCTACTTCCTATTAGGAACGGATACAGCTTACAACTCAGCATGGGACATCCTGGAAGAAAGGTTTGGAAGTTCATTTGTGATAGCTAAAGCTTTCAAGGATAAGCTTGCCGCATGGCCCAAAATCGGACCCAAAGACAGTGTTGAGCTGAGGGATTTTTCAGACTTCCTTAGAGGCTGCCAGGCTGCAATGTCCCAGATTAAGGGTCTGGAAGTATTGAACGACTGTGATGAAAATCAAAAACTTCTAACAAAACTGCCAGATTGGCTGGTGGCCAGTTGGAATAGGAAGGTGATTGAGATAGAAGAAACTTGTAATGTGTTTCCTACTTTCAGTCAGTTCGTGGAATTCATCACAAAGGAAGCAAAAATAGCTTGCAACCCAGTGACTTCTCTTCATGCCCTGAAGTTTAATGATGGTGAAAAGGTAAAGATAACAAAGGCACGAAACATTGGTGCAAAGGTTCTTGCGAGCAACTCTGAAGAGAATGCAGAACGTAAGAAATGCACTTTTTGTGAAAGATGCAATCATGGCATACAGACATGCTGGAAGTTCAGGGAAAGACCAGTTGAGGAACGCGTTAAGTTTGTTCAGACAAGGAAGTTGTGCTTTGGATGTTTACAACCAGGACATCTCTCAAGGACCTGCAAAAGAAGGAGTCTTTGTGAGACATGTAAGGAAAAACACCCAACATGTTTACATGAAGACCGTGAAAGAGCAACCAGAAGAGAGAAAGGCAGTGATGAGCATGGGGAGAGTGTAAAAAACTCGAAATATGCTAAGTCAACGGAAGGAACAGAGAGCAAACATACTCCTGAACCATCAAATGAAGCCACGTCAAACAGAGTAGTGCAAGGTATGGACAGCATGTACTCCTCTACGGTTGTCCCAGTTTGGCTATCTACATCAAGTAACCCAGAGAATGAAATTCTTGTATATGCACTACTTGACAACCAAAGCGATACCACATTCATTATGCAAGATAAGGCAGAAGCTCTGGAAATGAAAGGGGAGGCTGTGCAGTTAAAACTCTCCACACTTTCATCCAGAAATACAATCATCCCGAGTCAAAGGTTAGTTGGACTGCAGGTGAGAGGTTTCTATTCATCAAAGAAGATTTCTCTCCCTGTAACCTATTCAAGAGAGTTCATCCCTGCCAATCTAAGTCACATTCCTACACCAAGAACGGCAAGAGCTTGGACACACCTAGAGCATCTTGCAGAGGAGATCGCTCCATTGATTGAGTGCGATGTAGGGCTTCTCATAGGATACAACTGTCCACAGGCTTTGCTGCCCCGAGAGGTCGTCCCAGGTAAAGACAATGAGCCATTTGCTCAAAGGACAGATCTTGGATGGAGCATAGTCGGTTGTGTTAGCCCATGTGTCGACTATGGTGATGCTATAGGAAGCAGTCACAAGATTGTCATGAAGTCAGTGAAACCTCACCTCCAGACATCTAAGAAGCTCACAAACGAAGTGAAATATATATGTCGAACCCAAGTCAAGGAGTTCATTTCACCGCCAGATGTGCTGAGGATGCTTGAGTCTGACTTCAGTGAGAGAAGAGTAGAGGATGCTAATCTATCTCAGGAAGACTTGCGTTTCCTAACCATCATGGAAGAAGGAATCAAAATCAAGGCGGATGGTCACTGTGAAATGCCGCTCCCCTTCAAGAAAGATCGACCAAATCTCCCAGACAATAAGACGTGTGCAGTCCATAGGCTTCGATGTTTGAAAGGAAGATTTGAAAAGAACAAACAATATCAAAGGGACTACACGACCTTTATGAGTGAAATCATAACAAATGGGGATGCAGAAAAGGTCCCAAGAGGAGAAATTAACAACAGTCCTGTGTGGTACATTCCTCATCACGGGGTGTATCACCCACACAAGCCAGGAAAAATACGGGTTGTATTCGACTGCTCAGCAAGATTTGAAGGCGTGTCACTGAATGATCACCTTCTTACCGGACCAGAATTAACGAACAGCCTGATAGGTGTTCTCTGTCGCTTTCGCAAGGGACAAGTTGCCATAATGTGCGATATCGAGCGTATGTTCCATCAGTTTCACGTCAAAGCAGAGGACCAGGACTACTTGAGATTTCTCTGGTGGGACGATGGAAACTTCCAGGCTCAACCATCAGTCTATCGCATGCGAGTGCATCTATTTGGAGCTGCCTCTTCCCCTGGTTGTGCAAACTTTGGGTTGAAACATGTTGCTGCCCAAGGACATGGTCACTACAGTGAAACGACCATTCAGTTCATTGAACGAAACTTTTACGTGGACGATGGGCTCACAAGTGTCGCAACCAAGGATGAAGCCATTAAGTTAGTAAAGGAAGCAAGGCAACTCTGCAGTGCTGGCAAACTGCGAATTCACAAATTCATTTCTAACGATCATGAGGTACTTGCATCCATTCCAGAGAGTGAACGTGCAGATTCAGTACGAAACCGCAACTTGGTTCTTGGTGAGTCCCAAATTGAGAGAGCTCTGGGAATCAAATGGTGCATTGTTGCAGACCAGTTCCATTTCAGAGTGATTGTGGATGAACGCCCACTTTCTAGAAGAGGAGTCTTATCAACTGTGGCATCCATCTATGACCCTCTCGGCTTTGTGGCACCATTTGTTCTGGTTGGAAAGCAAATACTCCAACAGATGTGTCAAGACAAGGTTGGATGGGATGAACCACTGTCAGAAGAGCTCAAACCACGGTGGGAGTCTTGGCTATTGGATTTAAGGAACCTGGCTGACATCAAAATTCAGCGCTGTTATCTCCCAGAAGGTTTTGAGAAGGTCGAAAGATATGAACTGCATCATTTCTCAGATGCGAGTGTTAAAGGGTACGGTGAATGTTCTTACTTGAGAGCAATCAGTGTTTCAAACCAAGTCCACTGCTCTCTAGTTATTGGCAAAGCCAGGGTGACTCCTACAAAGGTCACCACAGTACCCAGGCTTGAGCTATCAGCAGCAGTTATTGCCGTGCGAACGAGTGACCTGCTTAAAAGGGAGTTGGAAGTTCAAGCCAAAGAATTCTTTTGGACAGATTCGAAGGTTGTTCTTGGATACATCAACAACGAGGCTAGAAGGTTTCACATATTTGTGGCAAATCGCATTCAGCGTATCCAAGAAGGTTCCGATCCAGACCAATGGAGATATGTGACTTCTGAGAACAATCCCGCTGACCATGCATCACGGGGTCTGACAGCAAAGGGACTAATTACTTCCAGCTGGTTCACCGGTCCAGATTTTCTCTGGCAGGATAAACTTCCTGCTGATGACATTAAGGTGGGAGAGTTGGGAGCTGAAGATCCAGAACTTCGTAAGACTTTTGTCCATAAGACACTGACCACAGAAGATTCGTTGCTCAATCATTTCTCAAGATTCTCAAACTGGACAAGGCTAGTTAAAGCAATTGCACGACTCAAGCGATACGTCAAAGAGCTGAAAGGTCTGACGTACAGAACAAACGAAGTCACCAGTCTTGAGGAGAGGAAAGAGGCAGAGCTTTTCATCATAGCTACTGTCCAAAACGAACTGTTTTCTGAAGAAATCAAAGATCTGAAATCGAAGCAGACAACAACAAGAGATCGTGCAAATAGGTTGCACAAACTGAATCCTTTTTTGGATAAAAGGGGTGTGTTAAGAGTGGGAGGTCGGCTGGAGCATGCAGATTTACACCCACACATCAAACATCCAATGATCTTGCCAAACAAAACCCACATATCAAAGTTACTGATTGAACACTTCCATCAAAGGGTTCATCACCAGGGACGTGGGATGACGATGAATGAGCTGCGATCAAATGGCATTTGGCTATTGGGATGTAGTCACGCAGTGTCTTCCTACATCTACAAGTGTGTCAAATGTAGGAAATTCAGAAGGAATGCTGAGGTACAAAGAATGGCAGATTTACCGCGTGAGAGAGTTGAAGCATCGCCCCCTTTTTCCTATTGTGGAATGGACTGTTTCGGCCCGTTTTACGTTAAGGAGGGAAGAAGGGAACTTAAACGCTATGGTCTGCTATTCACATGTCTGTGCTCTCGTGCTGTGCATATAGAGCTTCTCGACGACATGACCAGTGATGCCTTCATTAATGCTCTTCGAACCTTTATCGCCATACGAGGAAGTGTTCGACAACTTCGGTCCGATCAGGGTACCAACTTTGTTGGAGCAAGACGGGAGTTCTTGGTATCTGTAAGGAAAATGGACCAAGAAAGCCTAAGACAACTAGGTTGTGAGTTTGTCATGAACCCGGCATCTGCCAGCCATATGGGTGGGGCCTGGGAAAGGCAGATTAGGACGATTAGAAGTGTTTTGACATCCATTCTGGATCATTCATCCAGAAGACTTGACACTTCATCCTTGCGTACCTACCTTTATGAAGTCATGGCGATCATAAATAGTAGGCCCTTAACAACTCACCTGTTGAACGATCCCACTGGTCCACAGCCTCTTACGCCGAATCACATCCTGACTATGAAGTCTTCAGTGGTTTTACCACCACCTGGTGAGTTTGTGAAGGAAGACCTTTATCTTCGCAAGAGATGGCGCAAGGTGCAATACCTGGCTAATGAATTCTGGACCAGATGGAAAGGGGAATACTTGCTGAATCTTCAGCAGAGAGGAAAATGGTACAAGGCACGGAGAAATGCTAAGATCAACGACATTGTGGTGCTGATGGACAATAGTCTACCCAGAAATGAGTGGAAGTTGGCCAAGGTAACCAAGGTGTACCCTAGTGAGGATGGAATCATTAGGAAACTCGAGCTGCTAATCAGTGATGCGACATTGGATGACCAAGGAAAAAGAGTTAACAAGCCAGTGTATCTTGAAAGACCTATCCACAAAACAGTTACCCTACTTGAAGCTGAATAGTTCAGAATTCTTGTCTCTGTGATCTATGTGACTAAGGGACTGTATACACTTGCCTTTACAACGAGGTTCAGTTGAAAAATCATTAATGATTTGGTGGGAGTGTGGCTGCCGTCAGCAGCAGTTATGCAATTTGAGACAATTTTATGGTTCAAGTTACAATGAATAAGTGAAATACTTTATTGTTAATATATGTGTGTGATGTAATGTATGTTGTTGGCTGGAAATACATTTACAAGGGTTACAGAATGTTTCCGGGGTGGAACCAATGTTTAGTCTGTTGTTTGGGGTGACAATATTTTCAGTTACACGCCACACTCGGTAGAGCGCAGCATGCTTTTCGTCTCTCTCTGGTGGTGGTAGAAACATGTAGACGTATGCAACGGAGTGTTCGACTATGGGAAAGAGTGACACTACAAGAAGCGTTTCATTTAACCCCTGCAAGTTAATGCGGCCAATGAGGTATGCAATTTGTATATGTTGTGATAGAAAATAAGATGTTTGTTTGTGATAGAGCGAGCGAGTTTATGGTAACCACGTGTATATGTTAGCATTTTGTGAAGGTAAATTGTAAGCATTTGTGTTGTTTAATGATGTACCTTATTGTTTATTCTCTATGAGAACAATGTACGGCGGAAATTGATTATTTTATGTTGTTGTACAGTTCTCACGGCATCGTTACGGCATCTCTGGTGGCATCGTTGGTGGCGCCCGTGTGCAATAAATGCCAGTAAATCAAGAACGCCTTGTGTTCGTTTTTCAACTTGGAGGGAGTTACACTCCTTATGTCCATTGTTGTGTACATCAGTACATAACTGAAACCGATTTAGTTTGTTTAGCCGTGGAGAGTAACAACTGAAAATATGACTTATGGTCCTTCATTTGCAAATTTAAGATTTTATAATATATAACAATATAATACATCAACTCTGGGTTTAACATGAGAAACTCTGAATCAGAACCACACTTAGACAACACCAGATGATTGGGTTTAACTGTTGGCCCACTGCCTTGCTCTCCAGTTGTTCCTGGAGCCGTAGTTGGTACTGTGCCAAGACTTTCCTGTAACCCATTTCCTCTGATACACAGGTGTGGGTTCCTTCCTCCTCAGGTCCCATGCTGTTGATCAAATAAAGGCACTGATCTGCCTTCCAGATGCAAGATGAGGAGTTTTGAAGGTGCTGCCAACTGTACTGAGCATGACGAGATGACATTGAGCACTGCAGAAAATGCTTTGCATGAAGTCTGACTTCATTCTTTTCTGGATTTGGAATGGGACTTGTAAATTCTGTGGAAAGAACACAAGAATGTCCCTTTAGCTTGTTTTTCTCCTTATTTCTAGTCACAAGTGGAATGTAAGATCCTCAGAAAAATGACTGGACCTGCTTTTAGGAGGCAATGGGCACGCTATCAGATTTTGTAGACCTAAAAAAGAAATTGCTCAAATGTGTAATGAAAACATTTTGGTTTTCAGTTTGGAATAAAATGGGGGACTGCAGAACCAGAAATATTTTAGCATCTAAGTAAAATATGCCTTTTAGCTGTTGATAAAATATTAACATGAAAAGAAAAACATTTTACCAGAGAGTAGGCATGGCACTGATAAAACTGAGGTAGAGGTTTATGGCATACAGAGACAGATATTAAATAATTCTCAGAAGACTCAAATCTTGCTTTCAAGTAGATAGCTTGGGGTACTGTAGAGATTTTGCAGTTTTCATCAATTTGCTGGAGCTTTCAGGTGTTCGATTACTTGTGCATGCGCCTGAATTTAAATACCTTGTGTAGTGTCGTCTCCACAGATGCCAAGGTTCCCAGTTGCTGCATCGTGCCACCTCCCACTATAAAGGACGATGCATGTTTAAATAAGGCAATATGCAACCATGATCCTTAACATGGATTTAAGAAATAAACAAATTATTGAAACTCAAAAACTCTATCCCATTAATTTAAAAATTAAATGATCTTTATAAAGTATCTTGACAACACACCTTCAATGAAAAGCTATTGAACATGAAAATAAAAATAAAGAAATAAAACAAACTCGCACAGTACCAAACTTTTAGATACTGCAACCAATTTAGAATCACAAATTAACTTAACATGCACCTAACACTGTGAACTGCTGGGAAGAAGCTGGACTATGTAGAGAGAACCAATGCAGGCAGCGGGACAACATGCATTGGATTCAAACCCAGGACCATTATGCTGTAAGACAACAGTGCTAACCACTGCAACACTGTATCGTCAAAAAGATGATGGAAAAAAGGATGTGCATGGTAGCACTCTACTTTCTTCTTAATGTATAGTTTATTAGTTACATGTTATTATTAATACTAATTCAAATAGACATTTCTGCCAGTGATTTCAAGTTATTTTGGCTGTTAATCATCATCAGCAGTAAGCAGCAAAAAAACGTATCGAGAAAGAGAGAAAATATAGGTGATAACTAGTGAAATATGAATATAAATGTGAACAATAAGTAATGTAGTAGTTCATCAAACTAATCACTATCACAATTCACATGTTGGTCATTATGTTAAGTTAAATCTGACCAACGCTTCAGAGGCAGTAGTAAATCTTGTGAATTATAGCGTAAGCTCTTCAATATCAGTCCTTTGGCTGGAGGACCTAAGAAATTGGCAATTTAATATTTCAGTTGATGTATAAGGAATGAATAGCATTTAATACAACTGTTAGACCTTGAATGTGGTGAGGGACAATAACTATACATAGCTTGGGTTTGTTTACAATTAGATAAAGCTTAAGGGTGTGTCGTTTAATTGTTGGGTCAACAGTTATTGTTCACAGGTCACAGGTCTGCAGGTACATAAAGTCTTACTTTGCATCAGGGGTGCAGTGGGTGCCATCCCAGCCACAGTAGGGATCTCTGGATAGCATACAGTCCTGGCAGGTGTCTCCATACTGGGAACAGTTTGCTACATCAAGTTGGACCAGTTCACTTGCAATATTCACATACAGCTTTTTCTGCAATGATTAAAAAATGTTTTCTTATTGTTAAAGGCCTACTAGTAAAAATGGAAAAAAAAAAGAAAAAAAGAAAAGAAGCTAATATAAGCATGTAACTTACATATAAAGATGTAAGTAAAATGCTTGTCTTTATGATGTTCATAATTTTCCTTTAGTTGACTAAAACAATTATTTCCAATCAGTAAAGCATCAACAATTTCACCTTCATGGTTGGTGGGGACAAAAGTTTTGTAGGCATCATTGTTACTCACAGAAGATTGGTGAAGGATGAGGCGGAGGATGCGAGCGTGGCTGAACGGTCGATACTCAGCGATGACAAAGGTGCGACTTTCATTGTGCAGCACTTTATGAATCCCTCCATTGTCTATGGAAAACCACAAAAAAGAGGAGGAATGATACTAAATATGATGACTTTTCAAAAACACACTACCTGTTGTTTTTCTGGTCATATATTAGTACAGAGTACTTAAATACTACCTTCTGTTACAGAAACACATTAAAACATTAAAGTACATTCTTCGTAACATTTAGTGTGTCCTACTTCAAATTATTTTTTTTACTTACTTAAAGATAAGAAGATGACGTTCTGATTTCTACTTCTGCTGTTTGGTTTACTGTCAACATGGATGTGGGTATACTTGTGATGATTAAAGAGAAGAAGGCCAGAGGTACCCACAGGAAGAACCAACTGCTCCATCTCCGAAGTCTTGAAAATCTTCTTCAGGGTGTCCACTGGAAGCTTGGTGGTATCATCAACGCACTGAAGAAATGAAGTGCTTAACTTAGACTGGCTGAACACCAGATGACTGGTCAATAAGCCTGAAAACCTGTCTCTGGTTTGCTTTTTAAGTTTCTAAGATGACTGTTTAAAAAAAACAAAAAAACATTTAAAACCTTCTAATTTAGTCTTTTAATGAGTCCAGTGTTTATCTTAAGCTGTCTTAAGCTGAAAGAAAATATTTAAAAGCCTGAGCAATTTTTTACTCTGACTACACTTAACCACTTGTTTTAAATTATAATAAAGGGCTATTCTATTCTTGTCTATATACTCCCTCCAAAAAAGGTTGGAATGTTTTTGTGATGGCACCAGTTATTACATTTTATCAATTATCAATATTCAATACCGTCCTTGATCTGTCCATTTGGTCTTTTGTGTAGCCTTTGAATGGGGAGTTTTTGAAGATGTTACTGATGTTTCCTATTGTGTAGATGCAGACAGCACTCATTCCCCTGCAGGGAGACAAATTTAGCCTGAGACATTTGCAGCAATATTGCTATTATTTGCAGTTAGTGGCAGCATTAAAAAAAAAAAATAAATCAAAAAATACATAATATGAGTGAAAAAGAACAAATACACACACAAGATAAAGATAGTTGCACTCTGGTCTGAGGCATTTGGAGGCAGTACAAGTTATTTAAGAGTTATACCGTTTGTTTCTAAAAAGTCCGTAGATCTTAGTATCCTGCCACCGATCTGATTGCACAGTGGCCACATCTACCAGTTCAGAGAAACGCTGCTTTCTCTCAGGGTCTCCACAGAAGAGCCTGGCATTCATCTGGGATGTCCAGGTAAACTGCATGTTGTTCTTAGGACCACCAACATCTGTCTAGAAGAAACACAACTTATTAATAATTGGAAGAATATTTATGCAAATATAAATCTTGTTTTGTAAAGTGGTTATGTGGTTACTGATGCTGTTCATTTTTTTCTGTTTTGGAAAAATGTAGGCATTACCTATTTAATTCAAACTTCCCCATTCATTCTGCTCTTACCATGCAAACCTGGGTCACAAAAGGGAGCCACATTTCACTGAACAGTCCAGTGTCTTCACTTTTCTCCTTATAGAAGCCATAAAGTCTGTTCTGGGAGGGATCCTCTTCACGTTTGCTGAGCACCAATCCTACATAATGCTGCTCTAAACATTGAAAGAGAAATATTTATTTGAATCCAAACATTTATAGTGATGTGATTTCACTAAATAAGGTCTCTGTGGCTCTAACTTTATGAAAATACCTTTATCGTGGTTCTTTGGCCCCACTCTTGCTTTACCAAATTTGTGAATGCCAACAGATTCAACAGATCCACCAGATCCAGAGCGTGTTATGTAGAGATCTGTACTTTGTTCAGATTCTGGAACAAACAGTGGCAAATTGACGTTTTATAGGGATGTACAAACAGGGAGAAACTAGTTCAATATTATAGTAATAGGGAGAAGAAGCAACCTTTAAAAGGGACTGATTTAAATAAAAGATGTTAGTAGTTTTGACAAAAGTACAGACTTTCTGTAAACACACAAGAAGGATTAAAATTACAGACTCATAGAAAAAGGTGAATGAGGAAGGAGGGATTCATCAGCAGATTTATTCAAAAGCATCTTGTGTGTAAAAAACTCACCTGCAAGGGCCGACAGGTCACCTTCCTTTATGTTAAATGAGCTTATATGTTTTATTAAACTCTCCTTGCATATCGGTGACTGCTCTGCCAAATTCTATTAAAGAAAGAACAGTTTATCTTAATGTTTCCCAACTAATGTACATCACAGATAGCACGCATATATATATACCCAACACCCTGTACCTGTGATGTATTTGCTTTCTTTTCAGAAGAAGGTTGTTTCAATTAAACCAAAGTAGAAGTAACTTATCAACCCTGAGCAGAAACACCACAACTACCATTTCCCAGTATTATATCAGTCCTCTGTCACAGTACTCTGTCCTACCGAGTTACAGCAAACTGTTTCATCGTCAGTGGTTCCACACACAAACAACTGGTTAGCATCTTTCTTCGGGTGGACCAAAGTGATGTTATAGCTGCAATCCTAAATGACAAGATGAAAATTGTTTGTTAGATTTCTTGAGTGGTCAAAAAATACAATTTGACAAACTACTTCTTTTTATTTTTTTGTTTATCTGTTCACTGCTTACCTCACTGTTGCAATTCTCCAACCGCATAAGTCTTTGATTCTGTGGAAATACATAATGCAGGACTATTACTTTTCCATGATATTAATATGAAGATACATTTATTTCAGAGCATTCAGTACAGTAATTTACTGTGATTATACAGCTATGTTCTACCTTGTTCTGGTTTTGAAAGTTGTAGGTATTCAGGTATGTTTTTCCAACAGCTAAGGCAGTGTCCGGCTGCTCTTCTAGAAGAATCTGTACTGGTGGATCTTGGGGAAGACTGAACCGTTTCATTGCAGTTTCTAAAACAAATTTTTATTTTTATTTATAATATGTGTGTGTGCGCAATATATATTGAAACTGGACAACGTGCTCAGATGCTCAGAGATTTCTGGAAACCAAAATAAATTTGGTTTTGGTTTAAGAACCAACTTTAAACCAGTTCATCATATGTGCAGTCAGGAAGTCCTAATGAGAAACATGCTCTTCAGACAAAGTCCTCCTGAGGTCATGTAGAGGGATATAAAATATCATTTTAACAGTGGTTTTTTCTTAGCAAATACTTTGGACAGATGAACAAATGAAGCAACATTGTGTAGCACAATATCTCATTTTAATTCATAACATTAACATTACCATTGTCACCACTTTCGATCACGTTACTCACACTTAATGGATTAAATGATATCGACTCTATCTTCATGTGTTTGCATTTCATTTACACCTTTTTTCCTGCAGAGCTGTCTTTTAACTATTTAAAGAAACACAACATCACTGCCACCACAACAAACAAAAGTTGAAGCCAGTATGTTAAATCAACATCGCAGTCTAAATCTAGATTCATTAGCTTTCATTTAATCAATCTTGAAAATTAGTGGTCATTTTTTGACCACTTTTGAAAAACCACTTACATCACAACTAAAAATCAACGGTGCTCTAATAATATTTTAGCTTACACTAAACACAGCAACTTATTAACAACTAACATCGCTGAGTCGACCATTCAGCCACAAACTAACAACTTACATATCACTGTATTTCTTTATCTAAAGCAGTGGCGTTCCTTCGAAAATCAAAGTAAGTAGTTCTTGTAAAGTGAAATCTACACTTCAATTAAACCAAAGTCAAAGCGTGTCTCTCTGTACCTCAATAGGCATTCTGTCTAGTTGGCTGCTTGCACAATCCCTTCAAATACTGACATCTTGTGGCCACAGTTGGCGATTGTCTCTAGAAGAAGGCTTGACTTTTCATTTAAAAGCCACAAATCTAGAGTTTTGAAATTATGCTACATAAATAGTTTTATTTAACATTAGGCACTGAAATAAATTAAAATGTTTTTTTTTTATTTTTTAATTGAATTTAATTTCTGATGAATTCACTTATTGAACGATGTCCTACAGAAGAGGATTAGGGCCACTGGAAAAAAAAAAGTGGACATGTCTTTTTTTTTTCTTCTTTTCCAGAATTCTGACAAAAATGTCAGAATCCTGAGATCAAAGTCAGAATTTTGATTAAAAAAAAGTCAAAATTGTTTTATATTTTTATTTGTTCCCATGAACAAAAATTATAGTGCACACATTCTTTCTATACTTTAAAATTAAGATTTTCCCTTTCTTTTGTGTTTCTGGGTTTATAACTTTATCCTGACATTTAAAGTATTGATGTAGAACTGAAGAAAACAAATATTACCTACCTTTTTCTGTGAATATTATCCTTGGTGAAGACGCAAAGTTTGCCTCAATCCGACTACAGAGGAGTAAAAATAATAAATATGCCGCTAGGCTCATCTTTGGGACCGTCAAGCACGGTTGTCTAAAGATTTGAATACGATTTTGTGAAGAAAAACAACAACACACAAAAATACACGTTCGGATTGCCCAAAAAGTCCTATTTTTTTTTCTTCTTGTTAATAGCCAGGGGCCTACGCTGGGGCAAGAGGGGGGCAACGCCCCTTAAATCAAACTTTTAGAAGCTGAGAAAGAAAATAATAGATTACCCACAAACTGAATATGGACAAGATTTAGCAGATGAAAAATCCACTGGAAAAGGCACAGATGAGATGATAGCTTTCACCTCTTGTTCGTTCTTTCCACTCCGTGGTCTGTTTGTGCTCTGTTCTGCGTAGGCTTAAACAGCACTCGGCAGAGATCTCTCCCCCTGGGCAAACATCCAGTCACGTATGCAAATGGCCCAGTGTCAGGCAGGGCAGAGCAAAAGGAAATAGCAAGTCTCTGTCGTCAAAATAATAGCGACTCGTGAGATAATTAACAAGTAAAAAACAAACAAACAAAAAAAGGTCTATATTTCTACAATCAATGGGGTACTAGTCCATTGTTCTTCTCACACTTTCAGTCTGGCAGAGAAGTTTTTTCTTCTCGATCCAAAAAGCACCACTGTGAGCCTGTCTGCTGAGCCGACTCGACTGGAGGACGTGTTTGTCAGACCCCGACACAAAGCCCCGCTTCAGCTTTCAACTCTGAGCAAACTTTAAACACACTTAAAATTTCTTCTGAAATTTTTGCTTTCTAGTTTCATTATATACTTTAGCTCAGGAAGCAAAAAAACAAACAAAAACATTTATATGTATACATGTATTTAATTGATGTATCACAAATATATTACTTTTACCAGTCAATGGGAGGAAGGTAATTTAGAACCTGTGGAGCAGTGAGGAGGGAGAATAATGGAATAGAGTCATGGTTTTAAATGGTAAATATGAAATTATGTTTCCTGTCTGTTACACAAGCAAAGCTGTCAGCTGGCTTGCACACCAGGATAATGCAATGTAGTGATAATTGGAAACTCCTATTGCAGAAGCAAATGTTGGAGAAGACCTGCTCTCATCACTTTCACGAGATGACATCAAAGATCTGTTTCCTGGTCCTGAACATTTCCTCAGACGTCGGGCTCTATGGCTTGCAGTGCACAAATGTGAAGAAGTAAGTTATGTCCTATCGCTGTGTGACAAAACTGAGAACACACCAGTTTGTTTTATGCAGTTTCAAGTAATTCCACCAATGCTCACTTAACAGAAAGTAGAAGAGATGTTGATCATCTTCTTTAGTTTTGACTTAAATCAAGTGGCCTACATATTTAACACTTACTGATATTGTGTTGTATTTTCTTTCATGTGTAGAGACCTAAAGTTCTTGTGCAATTTTATGTGAAAATTAGCCCTGTGTACACTGTATTTTAGAACAAGACTGCTGCTGAAAAAACGCTAACAACCACTGGAGATGGTGACTTCTCCAGAGAAGAACCCAGCACTTCTAAGTTTGTAACTATGTCCAACCCAGAGTACATAGTCTTCACAGACAGTGAACTTGAGCAAGCTCGACGTTCCTACTTTGAACAGAAGCAGCTGGGGACAGAGTGTGCTGAACCTTTGTCAAAGGAACTCTTTTGTCGACTCGTAAGAAACACCATGACAAACATGATTTCGATAGCAAGAGCAGCTGAGGACTCCAGATATCCCAGCAAACATGAGGTTGATGCCTAACAAAGCAATTGATGGAGTACTACCCAATGCTTAAAGAAACGTGGGGTGACTGGGTAAGTAGCATTTTCTCACTATCACTCTGTGTTAATCATGGGTGATGTGTGTTATCATCTCTTAATTATTACTGTTTGTACCTGTTAGGAGCATGTTGCTAAAAAGCTAATGAAGAGACTCTCCAATGTTAAAAGTCCAAGGAAGGGCAAAAAACCTCCTTCGAAGAAGCCAAGAAAGGATGGGAATGAAAGCGTTGCAAGAAGTGACAGCAGTGAGGAATCCAGTGCATCAACTATTATTCTAGATAAATCACCAGTTAGATCGATGGGCATCCCAGTGCACCACCAGGATGGCATTGATGAAGAATATAAGTATGATTTAATGCACCCTCTTAATACACCTTGAGTGTATATGTGGTTTAAGGGATACTTTTTTTATTTTCTTAAAAATTCCGCTAACAATAGAACCCATCTACTTCACTGTTTATGTTGGAATCTTTGCGTTCCATTTAATAGTGACAACTTGACAGGATGAATGAACAATTTGAGGATAGGTGGTTAGTTAATTTGTTGATCTAATTTACAGATATATTTTTGGTGTTTTTGTTTTGTTTTGCACCAATAACAGATATATAAAGCCTTACTGTTGCAATAAATAATTTACACACCTCTGCTCTGTGTGTTTAGCTGGTTCAGCTGACTTCTTTGACAGCCAAAAAACTCAGGCAAGACACTACAAGACTCTCCAAGATATATAAAAGACCCAAAAACCAAACCAATGCTGTAAAGGAGCAGGACAGAGCAGTGAAGATACCAGAGGCATACCTTTGTTTCAGAGATCTGGATCATGTAAGCAGCACTTATTTCTTTTAGCCATCCTGTTATTCCTTTGGGGACATTTTGATTGTCATCAGTTATTGTCAAGACCACACACAGAGCTAGATAGATCTCTTAGTTGGGTTTCTGTTTGTATTTTTCAGGTCCTGGATGACCTACAGAGAATTATTCAACCATCCAACTCGAAATACATTTCTGAGATGAAGGATAGATGGGAAATCTTCTACTCGAAGGTGCAGTTCTATGGTGTCATGAAGAAAGTTATGAAGCTGCCAAAAACTTTGAATGGAGGTAATGCTACAGTATCTTGATTTGTCTATATTTATGCTTTGCAAATTACATTATTTGCAATGCTTAATGGTGTTGCCCTGTCTTATTTTTCTTTTTTTCAAACCAGTGGAACATGCAGCAGCTGTGTTCAGAGCCCTTCCAATGCTTTTCCCTTCCAGCACAGTACCACCTAAGAAGCTGGGCGTCTGTAGTGAGGCTTTTTTTTCCATGTCCTAAAGGCAAGGCTGCAATATTCTATATTTATATATTATTGTATTTTGCAGTTACTCATGCTTTCCTTTTATATATTTTACTGTGGAGTCGGTCTAAATATTCTTAAAGTTCAGATCCCCATAACATGTTGATGTTAATGTTATGTAATCTTTCAACTTGTTCTTCTAAAAACTTGTGTAATATAGGATAAAAACTTATGTAATTCAAATGCAGATTGTTTTAAGCTGCAGCTAAATTTATTTTTGCTACCAGAGTATGTTATACTGATATTATTCCTGTTAAGAGTATCTGGAATATGCACTTTTTATATTGACGATGTTACACAGTACCCTGCTGAAATGTAGATAATGTTAGACATGATTCTCCTGGAACTGACCTCAGTACTATTAAAATTGAGTTACTGACCCATTGCTGTGTCAATAAAAGCGCAAAAACTAAGAGTGTGTCTGCTGTCTTAATTTAAGATGAAGTCCTTTATTTTTAGTAGCTTTTGAAGAGATGGTGTCTTATTCTCAGGAATTTTTGCTAATTATTGTTCTCAGAGGTGAAATATATTTCTAATAGTTAGTTCAATCAAGAAAGAAACAATTCAGTTTTAAGAAAATTTGTCCTATAGTAATTTTTTTTTTTGTTATGTGGAAAATCTACATTAGGTGTAGAATCTTAAAGTAAGCAAATAATTCTTGAAAATAGCTTGTTCAAGAAAGCATAATATTCGATTTAGGTACAGATTTTCTAAATATCAAAGTGTCTTTCCTTATAATAAGTCACATTTTCTTCAATTAAGCATACATTTTAGACAGTTTTATCTAGTTAAAAGGCATACAGCAGTTAGCAGTTTGCTAGTTTTAAGAATTCTAGTCAAGCAACTTTTGCTTACCCCATTGGCAGATTTTTTTCCTCAAAACAAGAAAATTTTGTTAGATTTGAGAATATTTGGCTTGTATCAAGTATAACTGTTTTTGCAGTGTGATGAGAGAAGGATGAGAAGCTAGTAAGCATTGCTAAGGGAATCCCAAAAGATGCAAAATACACATCTAAGGATATCCAAAATGAAATTATCCCAACACTGGCTGAGCTGCACACATTTTATGTAACAGTACGGGTAATTGGTGTGTCTTCAGAATTGTGGGAGAGCAGTTCAGTTCCAAACAGAGTTCAGTTCCTTGTAAAACAAGCAAGCTTAAGATAAGAAAAAAGAAGAAAAAAGTTCAAGTGTTCTGTTCTAAATCTGTTGTGTTGTACAAATTAGTAGACATGGTGAATTGTTGTTGTTTTTAAAATTACTATGCCAACCCTTTTTTGTTTTGTAAATCTGGCTTTTATTCCTACTTTAATTTGCAAATTTATTTGAGAATTAGGCCATGCAATTAAGATAAATATTATTTTGTTGGTTGCAAAGATCTGGATGGATCATTTATTTTATTCTTTATTTTTTATTCTATTTTTCTGTTTTATTTTTCAAGACTTGGTAAATTTACCTTTTTTAAATAACTTGGCTCACCCTTTTTAGTTTTGTTAATATTGGCAATAGTGAGAAGTGTTATTGTTGGGTTTGAGTATATTTGATATAGGTCATCCAGTTGAGGTAAATGTCATGTTTTTAGTTGTTATAATCGGATGAAGATTATTTTATTTTATTTTTAAGTTTTCCCCCTGAGGGTTTGCCACCTTAACGTGGTCATGGGGTTTGCTGTGTCAGTGACCCTAAGAGCTAGACCAGCAGAAGCATAGCCTTCAGGTGGGACACCCAAGTTGGACAGGTCTTAGGGTAGCGGCTTGACAAAGTGCAATCCAATTGCATGACAAAAACAGTTATCCAGTCTGCAAGAGTGGAAAAAAGGTCAGGAGGTTTTCAACAAACCCACTTCACTAACAGACTATAATACACATGTGGAAATGTCTTAAACATGCATTCCTTATAACTTGCAGAAGGTGACTCTTTGTCTTAAAAAGAACTCCAGTTGTTTAGAAGACTGCAACAAGTTGCTCAAGTACTCACTTGGTATATGATTGTTATGTGTTGCATCCTCCTCCCATATGCGCTTCTAGTATTGCTCCTTCTACAGCTTTGATGGGGATGTTCTCATATTGTTCCCACTGAGAGTACACCTTGGATGGTTCAGTGGAATTATCTGTTTTATTCTGGTTTCTCTCTCTCCTATCTCTCTTAAAGTGGCTAGCCAAGACTTTAAGTTTTCACTTCATAGCTTCCAAGGCCACAGATGTGGATAGCTTGCTGTACTTCTTACACATCCCTTTCTTCATCACACCTGATGTGTGTATTTTTTTTCCTTTATGACATTAAATATTTGAATATTTCAGACCTCTTCGTTTCTGAGACAGGTGTTATAGACAATATTGTATACCAATATGAATGTTACCATCTATCGTGTAGACAACTTAAATCTCCAGCAGATGGCAGTGAATGATCATATGATTCTTCATCTGCAATTCAAATTAAACACTTTCTAGACTTATGATAAAACAATAGCAGCACCAGTTAAGTTATTTTTATTCAGGTGAGTTGTAAGAGTTCTCATTATTATGTGGATGCCCATTAACTGTTACTTTAGCAACAGCGTTTCCTTTAAGGTCACACAAAAATATTTTCTCATGCAGAGGAACGTGAGCAAAACTGGCTGAAAGAGTTTAACTGTCATAGTGGTGGTAAAAATGTTATGACTGATCTTTATAATTGCGCTAAAAGTCTTAAATTAAGCAGGATTTATTGACTATACAGTAGTGTATGCATGTTTGCGTCTTCAACCAAGAACTAGACTACAGTTCATACTGGAAGGAGGCCAGTCCTAAGGTAAATGCAGCTGCAGCATGTGCAGAAGACTTTCTGCAGTTACTAATCAGAGCAGGCGGCTGAAATGAGTAAACCTGTGACGCTCAGGATGACACAATGTAAAGGAACAAAAGGAGCATTTTAAATGAGTGATGTAGGGATTTCATCATCCAGCTGACCAACACCCAGTGGAAGTTGACCGAGGACGAGTGAAAATGCTCGACACATGAACTGGCCATTTAATCAGCAAACATTTTCCTGTAAATGCACACCAGTAGATTGGCAGCTCTGAACAGGAGATAGAGCCTTTGTTTTATGTCCTGCGTGTGCATCACAACCAATTACTTAAAAATCCCCAGGCTGAGACTTGCTATGCTTTAGATTTTGAGAAGGAACTTGCATTTGTCAGTTAAAAATAAAGGCCTGCAGAAGAGTACGTGAGTTGAAACAGCCATTTCATCCAAAAAGAAAAATCTCATTTACATTAGTTTTATTGTCTCAGTATGAAAACTTACCAACTTTCAACATAGCAGTGGATACAGTGAGTAAAAACACATTATAATAATGTCACCAATTTTCTAAATAAATATATTTCTAAGGGTGCTATTGACATGAAATTACCACCCATCTAACCCAAACATTCAAAGAAATCAAGTCATAGATGTTCATAAATTAAGTTAGTTGTGATAATAAGAAAAGACACAGGGAAGAAAGAGAGGGAGATCCAAAAAGGCATGGGAAATCATGACACCAGCGCAAATCTATCAGCAATTACGTCTTATGGTGGGTTGACAATGAGCTCTCGCAGGAACTTTGCAATCTTCTGTTGCAAAAAAGTGATGGAATTGGTTACAGAAGAATTTCTAAACTACTGAAGGTTCCAGTGAATTCTGTTGGGGCCATAATCCAGAATTGGAAAGAACATAATTTCACCAAACTGGCAATGACAGGGTGCTCCTGCAAGATTTCAGACAGAGGAGTGAAAAGAATTATCAGAAGAGTTGTTCAAGAGCCAAGGGCAACAGAAAGATGTGGAATCAGCAGGTACAGTTGTTTCACAGAAAGTAAGTAATTAATGCCCTCAAGCTTTAAATGCATGCACCACGGCCTGTTTGCACCCGCAACATGCAAGACTCCGTTGCTAAAGAAAAAGCATGTTTACGTGTGTTTAAAGTTTACTGAACAACATTTAGACAAGCTTGTGAAACACTGGGAGAATATAGTCTGGACAGATGAGACCAGAATTCAACTCTTTGGATGCCATAATGCACACCATGTTTGGAGGTCAAACATATTGGTATGGTATTTTGGGGGTGATGTGCACATGTGAGGATCTCAGTAAAGATATGCTACCACCTACCAGGATGATGAAGATGAAAATGAGGGTGGACATTTCAGCAAGACAATGATCCCAACGCACAACCAAGGAAACTCTCAACTGGTTTCAGAGAAATAAAATAAACCTGCTAGAATTGCCCAGCCTGAATCCAGCTGAAATGGACTGATAGAACAAAAAGAAGGGGCCCATGAAACCTTCAGGATTTGAAGACTGATTGATTTATTTGCATATCTCTTCTCTGGTGAGAATTTCATGTCAATAGCACCTTTGGAAATATTGACAAATTTACTTCAAATTTAAGTTGAAAATGTGTGATGTGTTCAGTAGTTATTTTACCTCCTGTATATGGTAACCAGTTATCCAGCCCTTATTTATTCCATACTTTACCCCAACACCTTTGCACTCTGCACCATTGCACATATAAATATAAATACAAAAATGCTATACATGTTGTTTTCTGCGTTGCCATCTTATGTGTTGTACGTTTGTGTATTCTGTTTAGTACAGCGAGAGCAAAGAGAGAACCAGAGCCCAGGTCCTTGTAAATATACACACTTGGCTAAGCATGTGAACATATACACATACTTGATTTGTATAGAAACACTGATTCTGATTGTGGTTGTGAAAAGAGAGCACAGTGAGCCAGACTAAGGAAAAGAGAAGACAACCTTTAATGTTGAAGTGGTATATAAACATGTGGGGAGTAAAAAGAGGTGAGTGGAGAAGAAATTTTCAGTGCATCACATGAAGTCTTGTTCCAGTTTGAGCCTAAAACTAAGGGATGGTTCAAGGTACAAGCTTTATTAAAAACGTTTTAAGCCTGAACTTTAAATTCTAGATACATTGTAAATTGCCTGTTTTTTATTTAAAATATAGTGCTTTTCTAATGCACTTGGGAACTCAGTGTTTCATAGAAAGAATGGGTGTCTGTCTGTAATCTATGACAGACCATTCCTCAACAAGCTGAGGGGACAACCCCAACCATCCTAGGTAGCATCTTATTGTTTCTCTCTACCTCCTTATGGGAAGGATGATGTTTCATACAACTGTTTATGTGTAGTTTATGTGCAAGTGAAAAAAAGTTGTACTCCCAAGTGGAAACAGTGAGCCAAAATTAAAATTGTATTGTCCTCCATTCAGGTATTTCTCTGCAGGGAGAATGTGCTATGATTCTTTTTGATTTTACTACCTACTTAATGTTTGTAGGTAAGTCAACTAAAGCCATGGCAAATGAGGATTTTATTGTGTTAGACCCATGCTCACTTTACCAATGGCTAAAGGGGCGATCGTGGCTCAAGAGTTGGGAGTTCATCTTGTAGTTTGAAGGTTGCCGGTTCGAGCCCCGGCTTGGACAGTCTCGGTCGTTGTGTCCTTGGGCGAGACACTTCACCTGTTGCCTACTGGTAGTGGTCAGTGGCGCCAGTGTCCCGTAGCCTCGCCTCTGTCAGTGCGCCCCAGGGTGGCTGTGGCTACAATGTAGCTTGCCATCACCGGTGGATGACTGGATGTGTAAAGCACTTTGGGGTCCTTAGGGACTAGTAAAGCGCTATACAAATACAGGCCATTTAATCACATCAGTTTATATTTCAGAACCATAATATGCTAATCATAAATAAATGCACATAAGATTCCTGTGTTTTTTCTCCCGTATGATAGTCAGTTGTGATAATCACAGCTGACTCTTGCTTCAGGGAGAAGTCCTCTAAAACCATTTGAGTGTGTGTGTGTGTGTGTATTAGGCTGACCTTAAAATATCTGTTGTTGCTGTAAGCATACTGCTAAGATTTGACAGTCAATATTTTTTCAATTGTCTGTGGCATTTTAAAAATTATTGCATTTAAAAATGTGCTTTTGCTCTAATGCAGTTACCTCTCAGCACATCCAAATGGCCAATCTGAGCTCAATTTTGAGGTCAGGTATGAAATATTGCCAAAGTTCCAGATGGATCAAAATCTTATGATCTTTTTCTAAGCACATCCACATTCCCAGTTAGACTATGAATGCACACACAGATTTTCATTTCTATTGCAAATGTGTTTCAAATATCAGTCTCTTTCATAACCGATAATTTCAGAATGACCATACTCAGTTGCCCTAAAATGTTCACGTACAAAAATATTATCTTATTAATTTGCAGTCATATTATAGTTGATTCATCCTTACAAAAGCTCAGAAAAAGTGACCCTCCAGGATATGTAATATTTTAATCTGGAAGAACATAAAACTTCCGTCAAGGCCCATTTTCGCCTTAAGATAAATGTATTTATAGCACAACAATACCCATAGTTCATGGCTGGACATTGCTGCTTTCAGGCATATAATTTCTCTCTAAGACTGAGGATTTTGAGGACAGACTGTTTTTTCTCTCTTGAAGATTAAAAGGGTGTGACACGGTGTGGAGATAGGTGAAAAGGAAAAGTCTAAGTCTTATTTATAGTTCAATTTGAATTTGTATTTATTTTTTTAATGTAGTAATGGTGGTGATAATTATGGGGTGTGTAGCTCGAAATGAGGCATCTGTCTCCTTCTAAGTGCCTGCAAGTTCTACACAGTGCGTTATATACTCGATTTGTCACCAAAAGCAGCTTCTTAGTAAATGTAAAGTAACTTGTAGCATTGCGTAGCATTGTTGCAGGGCACCTTAAAGATGTGGCTTGGAGGCAGGTTTGATTAATATTCAATGTGGTTTAATAGGGTGTTTATATACAAATAAATCTGGATTGGTGCAGCTATTTCTACTGTTTTTCACAGCTGACTTGCAAAAAATCTGATGGCCCAACCGATGGCAATAATTAGCCACAATATTAAAACCCACTTACCTAATATTGTGTCCAGATAATGTACTGATTTATTGGGCATGGACCCGTGATCCTCTGGGTGTGTCCTGTGATGTTTGGTACTAGGATCTTTGCAGCAGAATCTCTGGTATTATGTGGGATGCTCTTGTGTATCCCTATGACACTTGATAAGAAATTTGTAGCAGCCATTATCTTAGGTGTTTTGTTCTTGAACAGTTTTGTGTGTGTGTGTGTGTGTGTGTGTGTGTGTGTGTGCGCGCGCGCGCGTGTGTGTTCTGCAGGTGGAGAGAGCTCCAATCAGAGTGCAATGTCATTGGGGTGCTTGGTTTATAACATAAAAAATTGAAGCCGTTAAGATTTAGCCGTTTAAGCTTTTTAAGGCTTGCAAAAAAGCATATGGTCAAATACCTGATTTCAGTAAATCACATTCACATTCACTAGTTTAGCACATTCTCTTTTTCTTCGACTTCAGCTTACAGTAATTTTCAAACAGTCCCTTACTATTGTCACGGAAGATCATTACTTGGAGATTGATGTAATCAATAGCACGCCGTATCTGACTTATTGATAGGCATGCATGAATTTTAATATGATATTCTGCCTGAGCATTTGTTTTACTTTTAATTTGGTTACAGTTGCAGGACATCTAGCATAAACCTAGCTGCTGTGCCTCATAAATTTGTAAAGTGAACAGTAACGTCGGTTGGCTGAACTGTAGTAAGGAGGCAGCACCTTTTTATGCCTTCAATGCACGGTCAGTGCAACTGAAATAAAAGCCCAGTTACCCGATGAATCTATTGGCTGGAAGGCTTCAGGTTCCTGCGCACTGGCGATGAACCACTCTCATAAACGGTGCTCACAGTGACTCCACACACAAACCAAACGGCGTGGGAACATGTCGCAGTACATGCTGGCAGGTAGGAAATGTTCGGTGTCTTTTTTAGATTTGACTAATTTTGTCAATGAACAGTCTGTGTTTGCTTTAATTTGTACCTTAGTCCCGATGGTCTATTCTTCAGACAGGGAAACATATCAGAGCATAACATCGTTTTTTTTTTTTATATTTGATTGCTTGTTTGTTTGTTTTTTCCACTTATGGCTGTTAAAAAGATTTCAAACACGAAAAATAACCGAGAGGAAAATAGAAACAGCTTTAAAAATCAGTTTGTTTTTGCACTGATACATGAACTGCAAAAACAGAGTGGGAACGTATCCTGGTTACAGTTGTTTTAGATAATTTGGTATGAAGAAGATAAAACAAATGGATAAATAAATAAATAACAATAAAAAAAAACAACCTAGGGAGTACAGTGATCTTAATTCAGTTATTTGCATGCCATTTAAAAATGTTTAGTGTAGGATTAGCTATGATGCATACCATGTCAAAATGCACACACGTCCTTCAGGATTAAAAACAAGAAAAAAAGAAATCTGCATTAAATGCTGATTTATCTCTACTCAGGTTTCACCATCACATCAATTGGTTGGCAATAATGTCCACTGGCTGGTCAGGCTGACTCATATCTTAGAGCAATCCCATCAGCCTTTAATTTTCAACATCACTGCTGCATCCACCCACTCTGTACTGTCATGACTGAGGCAGAGTGAGGAGCTCCCTGCTCCTGGACTTTGACAGGGCTGAAATTGATCTGCTTTGATTGTGATCCCATCTTAATGTAATAAGTGAATAATTGTGGTAAGTAATAATTGTGGCGTTAAAGGGTGCAGAGTGCGTTGACTCTCTAAGTCTCCTGTGATAAGCAATTTTATAGATGTGAGGGAGACACTCCTTTTGGGGGTAAGACCGTATACCTCTTCATAGCAAAACTGTGGTGGACCTACTCTTAATACTTTCAAAAACACAAGTAATGGTTTACTGTTGGCATTGTTGGTTGTTTACCTCACAATAATCATGCTTACTGCGCTGTCCACGAGTGTGTTTGATGCATGAGTCATCTCAATACATTATCCCATTATCTGACATTAAATCAGCATCAGGGCTCTGTTTTAACAGCTTCAGTCTGTGGTTGTTTTGATATTCTTTCATGTTTTAAAGGTGTTTAAAACACCAAAGTGGACTTTTAGCTCATCATAATAACTTGATGCAAACGAAAGGTGATGTTACAGTATGCAAAAACCTGTTTTATTTTTTAAACATGGATGCTTCTAAGATAAATAAAAACAGAAATAATTGATCTTACAGCAGTGCAGTGCTCCCTTGGATCAAAAATGCAACTACAACAATATAAATTATACCGTTATCATGATGACAATTCCTCCAGAATGCAGCCACAACAAGATGTTTTGCAGTAACTTTGTTTGTAATGAATATGCCTTCAATTTTCTGAGCCTTCAGTCAAACAAAATCATTTGCTTCACATTTCAAATACCTGTATCTATACCTGTGTGCTTTGATTTCCTGTTCCTTTCTAGTTTTTGCATTTTTACGACATAATATTAATGTTTTATATTTATACCTTTTTTCTAGTTCACTTGCAGATCCTGCTGGCTGTGGGTCTAGCTGTATTCTGCTATTGTCTAGTTCTTGGCTGCATCCTTTGCTATCGCAAAAGGAAGAAAGCCTCATTGGAGGACAAAGAAGCAGTTTTTTTGTCTCCTCATCCTGCAGAGTGTGTGACTGTGACACTGACTCCTTCTCCCTGTACGCAAATTGTGAAACAGCAATATGAAGAATTGGATGGGGATGTGTTTGAATTTTCTTTCTCTAAGAGCAGCTCTTCTCCCTCTGAAGATGACCTCACTGCTCTGCCCTTTGACTCCAGCCCTACCAGGTCAGCTGACCTGGTAAAATCTCCTAGATCTTCTTTTCCACTGCGGCGCCTCAGCACTCCTGCAGTTCCCTGTTCACCTAATAAACCTCCAAGACATGGCCGAGCCTCTTTGCCTTCTCTCACCAGGTTGAGTTTTGTGCCTAAATCCCGTCGAGCAATCGGCCGGCGCTGCACTGTGACTGGTGAAAATTTTATTTACAGTGAGAGCAGTTGTCTGACTGCAAGCGCCGTCAGACCTCCTGTGGAGGAGGGAGAGCCTTGTCCATCACAGTATGGCTCTAACTCTCTCTCCCCTCCCAAACCAGCTCCACTCCTTCACTTCTCCGTGGTCTTCTCTTCTGCTTGTGGCACCCTGGTGGTCAACATCCTAGGTCTCTTGGGGGTCAGTCGAAGGCGCAGTGGGGTGTTTGTTAGGGCAAGCCTTCCTCCACTTTGCCCTTCCCCACAGCAGATATCCTCACGACGGCGCAGCCTCAGCCCAGAGCTCCACAACCAGAGCTTTGCACTGCAGGTGAGCTCTGTGGAAGAGCTGCGGACCTGTACCTTGAAACTGGCTGTCTACAGTAGGGACTTCTCTGGTCTAAGAGAGGCTGCACTGGGGATAGTGGAGTTGCCTTGTGAGAAGTTGGACTGGGAGCCTGACATTGCCACCACCTACACCAGGCAGCTCTGCCCAACTAAGAGCAAGCTGAAAAAGGTATCGGGTGAGATGATTTGATCATGAAATTTATTTGGCATAGGTATTACAATTAAAAAAGGGGCAATGCAAGTTCCAAAACACAACAGATTGTCCATAAAAGCTTCTCTGACCCTTATGCTTGTAGAAAGTGACTTTAAACACTTGAACTTGAGATTAAAAGAGACCTAAAATAAATGCACAGTACCAGGGAGCATAGTGAAATACCATAGAGAGTATGTGGTAATGCTTTATCTGGTAACAATACCAAACAAATGAAAATTATTATTTTTTAAATATCTCCTAACAGCATTCAGGACTTTTTTCCTTCAGTGGGCTGGTTTCAGTCATTATGCAAATGTAATTATGCAAATGTACTGTTTATAAGATTGGGGAAACCTGCAGTCAGCTGAGACTGAAGAAGTCACTTGTATGAGTGACGAAATGTTTCTCCCACTAAAAAACGCTACGGCCAGATGAACAGAATCAACTTTTGGAGACATGCAGGACTTTAGAACTTCAATAGAAATAAAGAGCACAAAGTAAAGAGTTACATCTGAAACTGTCTCTTCGCCACCTGTGTTTGCTTAGAAAGTATGAAGCTACAGCCACCAGATCGTTAGTTTAACAGAAATCAAAGGGAAAACAGACAAAATGACTGGACTGCTCACTCAAACTAAGATGCAACAATTTCCTAATGAGTATATGGGTTCTATTGCTCTCCAGTCATATTAAATGCAATTTAATGTAGATTTTGCAAATTATAATCAAGCAGGAAATGGACAGTGCTGCCTGCTAAAGGTGGACATCTGGGTGGGGAGTCCTTGAGTACTTACCCAGATTGGCATTTTGGTAACCACCAAAATCTAGGGCAGTTAACAAACCAATGCCAACTGTTTAGATACATGACTACAACTGTACACATGATCAGTGATGGTATTTTAGAGGGGGTAGTTATAAAATCTCTCTTATTGCTTCCTGCAAGTGATTCTATTTTAGATTTCCTCGGTTCATTTAGTTGCCGTTTTTACCGTTCAAGTGTAAATGCATTTTTAGTGATTAATTTTCTGTAAATCTTGTGAAAATGCTATTATTACAATATATATGTGTGATGAAAGTCAGATATTGTAGCAGCCCTGGGTGAACGTTTGTTTTCAGTGAAAAAAAGCAGCATTATACATGATATGACACATCAAAGTCTGCAGAACAGTTGGTTCCTCACATATGCTGCTTGTGTAGCTAAATTAAAAGTACCGTGTCTGCCCTAACTCAGTCAAAATTTCAATCAAATAAATTTACTTTTGTTCTCCTGGTTTCATTGACTTGATAGTATAATTTCAGTCTCCATTTTCATTTGATTTAATAGAAAGGGAAAACTACACTTCAGTCATAAATAACACGTATCATGGTTTTCCCATGAAGGAATGTAGCATCTAATCAGCTCTCCCATTAGCCTGTTTTTCCACTGTTGTTAGTCATGGTGACGCTGTTGTTCGCCACTGCAGAGCAAACAAGTAGAGTGCAGCAAATGGGCAGTGTGCCCACGCTGTGGCCTCTGCGGCTCTGCTGATACTCTGCCAGGAGACATTAATAACAAGCTTTTGAAGGGAGGTGAGCCTAGTGTTTCAGGTCACACTGAGACGTGCTGGATTCTCTTGGGGTGTGCCAACTTGCTTTTTACAGTAAAGTGACAATCAGCTGGGTATACCCACCTCAGTCTCTCACCTTTATACCTGATTCAAACTCTCCACATAAACACACCTTTACCTTCCTCTTTCTTAGTAACAGCAGCTGCCTGGCACAAAGGTGTGTGCATACAAAGCGGGAGTTTACTTAGAAAAAACACAGCTGCTCAGCAATCTGAATAGTTCTTGTGTATTCTTGTTCATGTATATATCAACTGTGCATTGGAAGCTGTAGAAATCTTCTGCATAGATAGTAAAGGGCCAGTTTTCTTTATCAGTGTAATGGGATCAGCTGAAATATTGCTAATCATTCATCTGCATTGCCTTAGTTATTTTGACATTTTATGGGAATGAGGGGCTGATATGTTCAAGCAAAAGTGGAGTGATCAGGATGATCTGCAAACTTTGATTTGTTTCATGTAAATGCACTCTTTGTTTTCACTTTAAATCACAGTCCTGTAGCGTTCCTGGCAAATTTCCACTTTCTCCAGTATAGGAGAGTATAGGAAGGGAAAAATAAATAACATTAGGGAAGCCTTTCTGAAAAACAAACAAAAAACAAATAAACAAACCAGAGAACCGTTTTGCTTGCTTAGCTGGCATTAGTAGCAGAAAGCTGCAGAGTTGGAGTTTCACATAATATTTCCCACCAGGATGCAGAAAGTCTACAAAAATAATCTAAGTATCGTATTATATTGTATCACTGCATCAGTCAGCTGTTACAATTAACTTATTACTTTTCCTTTAATGTAATGCAACTTCTTGTTACATAGCAAATAACCTTTCAGCTACTGGGGGGCAAAAAGCATTCATGTTACAGAAAGAAGGTTAAAAGTACAAACTCTCACAAATTTAAAGTGACCTTTTTACTTTATAGGTTTAAGGTTAATAGTGTTGAACTGGTGTAAAACATCGATTTTTTTTCCTTTCTTATAAGCACTACCTGATGTTCCCAAGTGTGTCACTAAGCTTGGAGGGCCGGTCGAGTGAGCGAGCACTACACCTGTGGGTGAAAGAACACTTTACCTTACTGTATAAAGTGCCTTGAGGCAACTTTTGTGTGATGTCCCGCTCTATGGTATAAATAAACCTGAATTTATCTGATGTAATGGGAAGCTAATATAAGTTGTTGCTTACAGAGTATCAATGTGCAGTCAATTGTTCCTACTTATACACAGAAATTAGGTTGGAGGAAAATATTTCAGAGTCTCTTTAGGCATCTGTTTTTTGGAAATTATTGGATGATTCATAGAATCTGTTTGTTATATAACTCGAGATGATTTACAATTAAGAAGAGACTTTCATAGTCTGTTTGCAAAAATAACAGCCAGAAAATTACATAACGCGATGTTTTCATGTAAAATATAATCTGTGGGTGGAAAAGAATTTGCTTTGGGATTTTTTTTAATTACAGAGAAAATTAAATATTTTTATACAATGATATAGTTGCAAAACTTGATTATGGAACTGACTCCCAAACAATCTCATATTTGCATTAACAATGTAAATCACATATTGTAATCCTGAGTTGTGAGACCTCTGTTCTATTTTACACTTCAAGGATTTTCTTTCTCCAAAAAGTCTGATAAAAATGTTTGTGTAGGCTTCCTGAAGGGACGGCCTACACAAGCCCAATGGCTTCAAACTAATGATGAACATTTGTTGAACATTTAGTAAGCTGTCTTTAAACAGAGTATAAAATGACCAATGCTTTTTGAAAAGACCAATTGTGTCATGAAACTGTGTTATGATCTTCTGCAGTTTTTTTTTTTCAATTTTTGGACTCTGCTATAGTAGCTTTGCATAATTCACAGTTCAAAATAATCCTTCTCTATCTCCGACTGGGACTGATTCCTATAAGGTGACCCTCTTCTTAAAAGCCAACAGCAGTTGGGTGGGACTACTATGTTTACAGCCAGAGCTGTAATGACCATATTAATTATATTCTATTCTAAAGATATCACATAGCGCAAGAGTAGAACTGATCTAAAACATTTAGAACAGGATGAAGCTTTCACTAGGAACTGGGAATTCATTTTTAATTTCAAAGTCTATAAGTGAAATCAATTGAGAGAGCTGCAAGTACTTCTGCAATGTATCCAATGATGACGAGGCAGAAAAGGAGAAAGTGTTCTTTCCAAGTTCTGCACAAACTGATGGAACACTGAATGTAATGAATTCTTGAGACTGTAGACTATGACTAAAATGTTTATGTAACATGTAATCTGATAAATAAGAGGCGAGTATGCAAATAGATTTATAGATAAAATTAAACCAATGAACCTTCCTGCAAATGGGGAATGAGGACCAGTCAACAGTCCAAAAGTCTAAAAGATGGAGAGAATGAGCAGAGGCATTCATATAAATTATATAACCATAATCCAGGAGGGGTTAAAAGGTGGTAGCATCAAGCCTTTTTCCTTGTAGTGAAAGAGAAATAAGATGCATTTCAGGAAAAGAACCCCAACTTCAAAGTCAACTAAATTTTAGTTGACTTTTGTGGTCTTTCATGCCCTTTGGTGTTGCTCAGATGACCGGTGCATTCCTTATTTTTAAAAAACCCACCAGGTTGTTTATTTGATGGCCCTCACTTGCACTTATATTTCTTTGAAACCTTATATTCAAATAACAGCTGCTACTGTAAATGCACTAGAAGCTTAGAATCAACCCCAGATCTTTTTTCGGCTTATTTTGCCAATAATGTGGGGACATGCCTCATTGCACCCTGAAACTGCTTTTCAGTCAATTGTTCAATTTTTTTATGCTCTGAAAACGGGTTACTATGTGTAAAAATGTTTGTAATTCCTAAACAGAAAAAAATAATTGTTAGATCCATTGAGAGGCAAAACTGTGTCATCGTCCAAAAATTTATGGATCTAACTGCAGTACATGTTTGACAGAAAATCAGAAAAAGAAGGATAAACCTACCCACAAGGCAGTGCTACCCCAGCAAGTCGCTGACGGGCTAACACAGCAGCTTGACAGCAGAATGTGACTCACCAACCAATGAAAGCTAATGAAAGCTGACATGAAGTCAGATTAAAATTTGTATCAGATTTAAAGATGAGCTATTGCTTCTATTCACAGTGCATGGATGTCTTTATTGTTTAAGGATGACTGGTCAAATGGAATCCTCAAGCATGACAGCTGCACACAAAAGACAACCTCTAATATCGATGATTTGATTTAAGTGACTGAAAAAGTGGCGTAGATTTAGCCCTGCTGAGTTCCTCTGGCAGGTGAACCCAAGATGTCGTATGATGTTTTGCAGAAACTTATTCAGATTTAAATTTCTGACCTGTTCCTTTATATTAACAGGCAATGATTCACAGCAAACCCCATTGATTGAGAACTAAAACATTGATTTTCACAGATCTGAGCCTTACTGCTTTGATCGACTCACTCAGTGATAGCACTATAGAAGCATATTCATGAGTACTTCTGGTTTTACTGCTTGAATCACCTCTTTCCCTTGGTTTTTATCCACAGTTCCCCAAACAGATGAAGCAAACATCTGCTGAGTGAAAGACAACTTTTCCCCTTCTTCCTAAGCCTCACATTTCTATCTCTTCGTCTTTCCGTCCTTTCTACCCTTAGAGTGTGAGTTCTCAGGAAACGCTGGGCCGCAGGAAGAGCTCTGTGTGTGTGCCACGGGCTTTGGGGCAACTGTTCATCCTGCTGCAGTACCAGACACTAGCCCAGCGCATCAAGGTGATGGTTCGAAAGGCTGAGAATCTGGCCAAGCTCACAAGGATCCCAGGAGCTCCAGGTGAAGACTACACTCATACCTTTATCCATTCATCCATTCTGCTGGCTAAAGCCTATCCCAGCTACCATAGAGCGAGGGGCAGGATATACCCAAGACAGTTTGCCCGAATGTCGCAGGACTAACACAGAGAGACAGTAAAAACCATTCACTCTGACACTCACACCTATGGGCAATTTAGAATGTCCATTTAAAACTAACACCACTAATTACATGTCTTTGGGCTGTGGGAGGAAGCATCATACCTAAATTACAAAATAGACTATTTTTGCCATTGCCTTCCTTAAAGCCCAATTTTAATCAAAACCATAATTAAAAGACACAGACACTGACTATTGGTGGGAAACTCGTGATAACTCAGCTCACAGTTAATTGATGTCATTGACAGGTGCCATCAAATAACAGTAGCACTTTATTTGATAAGTTAATGGATTATTATCTCTGGATGTGAAGTACTGGTTTTCTGCCAGATACCTGTGTCATCTTTAATTTCACACTAAAGTGTCCCAAACTGACTAACTAACCCAACTACATTTTGACTTTGATTTTTTACTTTATCAAAGCCTCTGACTTTGTGCATTTTATGTTTTTTACTCTGTAGGCATTTGGTATTACCTTTGAGAAATTCCTCCCAAAACGCTGAACCCAAATTAAATCTGTTTAATCCTAAAGATTACCAAAAGCAACAAACGTTTTGTCCTGCTTGTCCTGCTCTGCTTGTTTTTTGTTTTTAAAAAATCAGTGGTTCGATGTGAATATCACAATACTGAAGGCTTCTGTAATATTTAGATAGTGTAATATTAATGTTGTTTTAGTAATAAGGTGGCAGAGTGGTGCACTGGAATGCACTGCAATGTTTCTTCGTTCCTGACTGGGTTTTCTGCCACAGTCCAGGGATATGCTTGTTAGGTTAATTGGTCACTGCTCAAGATTATAATTATAATGACATTACTGCTCATAAATTTGCCTAAGGTGTGGATGTGAGAGTGTGTGGTTGTCTGTTTCTTGTGTTATGTCTGTGATGGACTGATAACCTGTCTAGAGCGTACCCTGCCTTTTGATCTGTGTCAGCTGGTAGAGGAAAGAAGGAAAAAAGACAACTCTACCCACCCTCAACAAAGCTAGCTCACAAGTGTGTTATGAACATTTTCTTATATGTTAAGTGTGGATTATTAACCCTTTCATACATTTTGCATTTTAAAAAATTGCATATAGTTTTCTCTGCACTGAGCAGTAAAAAGTAAATGTTAGTATTTTTTAATATACAAGTCACACACACTCTACTGCCTGGCTGGTTATGATCTGATTAGTCTTCCGTCCCTATGCCCAGATCAAAGCCCCTTGAGGCAACTGTTGTTGTGATTTGGCATTATATAAATAAAATTGAATCGAATTTAATACATCAGAGGACCAATTTGGACCCAAGGACCACAACCAGTTTCCTCTGGCTTCACTCTTGCCCAGTGGTGTTGGTGAGACAAGCTGGTGAAGCACTTTGAGCATGGGGACCAGGGATCCCACTTCACTTTCACTGTGCCTTGGGATTTCGATGGACTCTTTGATTCACATGTACTGTAAACTTTTGAAGCCTTAGTCTATGTTTTTACTGCCCACCTCATTTTCAAAATGATATAACCCAGGACAATCCAAATTTACAAACCAAAAAGATAGTGAACCCTTATAATAATCATAACATTTTTTTAAACATGTTTTAATAGTCCAGAAAAAATACTAATAAAATGTAATGCCTGGTTGCTCTGTGGTGTATTGAAGTAAACCATGATCTCCTCCAAGTAAAGGAGAAGGGTTAAATTTCCCATTAGCACATTGTAAGTATACAGATCTATTGTTCTGTCTCCTGTTTGCCCATCTATGGTCAGACAGACCAGATCTCTGATTGGTTTGTTATATAATCAGATTAGGAACAAATCGCCCTGGTGTCATTTCCCCCCGTCTGTGCCATCCGATTTAAAGCCTCGCTGAAGAGCAGAGGAGGAAGTAGGAAATTGTGTCAAAGTAAAAACAACAACCTAAACTGACACTTTGAAGCATAAAGTCAGTTATGTGTTTCTCGTGAGCTTTAACATCAAATTACCCGTGTCAAATATATGAATAATGGGCTTTGCAGATGCACGATTGCACATTGCTTTTAGTTTTAGTAAATCGAATTAGTATGCTTGACTGGATTATTGAGATTATGTATTTATAAGTGATCATGCAGATATGCAACAGTTAGAGAAGAGAGGAGAGCAGAGGGAATTTTAAGGATATAAATAAACTGTTGCAAATCATTTTATGTGAATCTAGCAACACAGCCCTGCAGAGAGGTTGCTTTGGTTTGTTAGCACCAACTGAAAATGTTCCTGTAACTGATGTTTGCTGCTCCTTTTTATTTGTTGACCTTTCTAGAAAGGAAATGTAATTTAATAAACTGATTCAATCTGATTATAATCATAACTAAGGATGTAATTTTATTCCAACAGACCACTATGTTGTCATTAACTTGCGTCAGGATGGGAAGGTAATTGGTACTAAGGAGACTAAAGGGGCCAGTGGTCCAAACCCCATCTGGAACGCACCATTCCTGTTTGACCTGCCTCCCGGTGACATAAATCAGCTACCACTGGTGCTTGAATTCATCGTCATGCAGGTAGGAAGTTCTACAAAAGTCACCAACCAGTATCGTATTATTCTGAGATCTCTGTCGCATCTTCATTTTCTTGATTTATCTACAGGGGCGCCTCTACACTAAGAGCAGCATTCTGGGTCGGGTGCTGATTGGCACTGATGCTTCAGAGGAGGGACAGAAACACTGGAGGGAAATTTGCAGTCGGGGGCAAATAGAAACTACTCGCTGGCATACCATCCAGTCAGATGCGCTGTAAGAGTGTGAATGACTGACACAGCGTGGGACGCCCTTTGCTGACTAGTGAGGATGATTTCAATAGCTATGATCACAATTTCTGCCAATTATCAAAAAACAATTATTAAATAATAACTCTTCATGATTTTCTATGTACATTGACAGACTTATACAAGTAAAAAAAAAAAAAGAACACCTCATCTGCATCCAAATCATTACATATATTTTAAGGACAGCTGTGAAGCTGTTTTCTCTGTATCAATAATATTTTTAAACCATGCATTTATTGTGATTCTTTCCATTGTGACTTCTTAACCTTTATTCCGTTTTTTGTTTTGAGTAAAAAAAAAAGGGGAAACATATTTAGTTTTCTTTATAGCCACTAGAATTACAAATGAGGGGAAATTTTGATTTTAATTCAGCTATACATTGTATTTTCATATTATGTATTATGTATATGCATATTTAACATTAATGAAGAGCAAATTATTATAAAACCTGCACATTTTTCAGACCCCTGTTTTCCATTCTGTCTTACTGTAGCAGCATGACTTACTGTTATTGTGCAGCATCCGTCCATAGCAGCTGTTTTGATGTTTTTGTTACTAACCATTATCTAAAATACACAAGATTACCTACAGTACTTATGATTAGATAAGTAAAAAATTAGGGAGCAAATAACAAAACTAAGGAAACCACTTCTGTTTTTGATAAGAATTTCATATTAAAAGATACTAGAATATATATATATATATATAAAGATGTATAGTTATTAACATCATTTGGGAGCATTCTCATATATAAAAATGATTCTTTAATTATAAAATTTTATTTAGGAATTGTGTGTTTGTATGTGTAGTATACTATCCATGGGAATGCCTACGGTGACTTGTCTTATGTCTGAGCTGTGTACTGTATGTTTTCAGAGGATTAAAAAAAACAAAAATCAATAAAGGATTTTTTTCCAAAGTATAATAAATTCTTATTGATCAATAAAACTGTTTCTTGATGGTATGATCATACAGAAACATATTACAAACGCACTGGTCTAAATAATAAAATTAACAGTGACTAACTTTCATTCAGCTATGACAATGTCAGGTGTTTCGTTGTGCATGCTAGCTCATTACCAATGTCCGTGAGGATTTTGCTACTGTCACAGTACAAGGCTTGTTGTTTCATGTTGGCTTTGAGTTGTAATGTTTACGTTTTAGTGAAGATGCTTTTACTGTTGGAATGTAAATGCTTACAATGCCACGCAACAATTCTTCTACCTGATTTTTATTAATGGCCACCAGGGGGTGACTGTTGTAGCTGAAAAAGTTTTTCTGCTGGCCCTCGGTGTCTGCCCTTTTTGATCTCAGCATACACTTTCCTCATGATTTTAGTTTTTCAGTCACTATTTCCAGTCAGGAGACGTGTGTGACTGAGGGCGTGTCTGTAAAACTATGATGTTGCAAGGAGTAGAAGTAGTGAAGGTGGCTGCATTTAAATACCTGGGGTCAACCAGCCAAAGCAATGGACAGTGCACAAGAGAGGTGAATAAGAAAGAGCAGGATGGAGAGGATGGAGTGTCAGGGGTGGTTTGTGACAGAAGGATGGCATGTGCAGAAGATGAATTGTGAATATATTACATTCAGGCAGGAGGATAAGATTAAGACCACAGAGATGATTCATGAATGGAGTAACAGAGGACATGGTGTGACAGAGAAGGATGAGATGGAGGCAGATGATCAGCTCTGGAGACCCCTAAAGGGAGCAGCCAAAAGAAGAAAATTTAAAACATGAAGTTATTTTGTATTTTGTATTTAGCTTGATCGATCCATTAGTTCTGTCCATGAAGTGGAGCTGACGTTTTCTATTTCTTTTTGAACAACTAGTCATCTGATCCACTTCAAACTTGCTAGTCTGCTTGCTGGGGATCGGGATAGGTGCACTGTTGAGTTTGAGGTCAGTTAGAGCTGTTGCTAGGCAATTAACGGACAAAGCCTGTTGCTGTTATTGCTAGGTGTCATCAACAAAGGCAAATGCATGACCTGAAGAGATGATAACACAGTTCAGATAGTATTGTAGATACTATTGTAGATTCTCTGGCTAATTTGTTTCTTCACAGATGATGTCACATGTCTTTGTGGCTGTGTGTTGATGCTAGTCCAGATACTGTAGCTTAATTAAGCTACAGTATCTCGTTCGTGTTTCTCAGGTGATTACCTGAGAAACACGAACGCTTGCTCAACATTTCACGATAATCCATTCAGTAGCTGCTGAGAGATGTCGCTTAAAGAGGTCTTTTGAAACTGGTAATTGCATTAATCACATTGAAATGTACAATTTACAGCCTCACAGCCCTGAATTAAATAAGTGGAAGAAAATAGGTTGATACATTTACTGTGACGCTGAACAGCTGTATGACATCCCTGAAATAAATACTGGAGCAGCTCCAGTGAAAAATGGTGAATAACTGACTAATGCCCTCAGCCATTATTATGACTTTATGGGAAAATGGAAACGTTTCTTTTTCACTTCACAGCTCAAGGTTCTGCGCTCAATAAAAGAAATGTAAAATAATAATAATAATAATAATAATAATAATAATAATAATAATAATAATAATAATAATAATAATTGTGTGTCATTTTTCCAACTAAAACTCCATAGAGACAGTCACTAAATGGTAGTTAGTAGATTGAAACCTGCCCCCTGGACTAAACCTGGTTGCATTCAAATTATGTGGTGTTGACAGAAATGTGGTAAATGTAAACTTCATGACAAAATCTTCCAGTCACTGTTTCTTGTTGCCAGCATTGTGACGTCCACCCAACGAGTTATAAATATCCATAGGATGTGCAATCTAATGGTGATGCAATCTAGCTCCTGGGGTGATCTTATGTCATATCAGATCACCAACTGAATGTGACTGCTATCACACACCAGCACACAGAGTTATGTCTCAAGTGTTTGTGACTTGCAATATCATGACATCGGAAACTTTAAGGCCAGTTGGCTGGAAAACACATTCTTGCACCCAGTTATACTTATCATATCAGGTCAGGCTTTGTATTCTGCACCTGATCCATGAAGTGGGGCATGAAAATGCTGTAGATATGTTTGAAACCTCAGATTATATTACATATACGTGGTCCCATGTAAAACCTTAATTTGCTTGATTTATTCAGTATATTTATTTTCAGGTAAGCATGGTTTTAGAGCCTTTTTTTAGCTTTTGATATAACTTAATATATGCATACTAAATGTAACTGGTAAATAATTTAAATCTACTAGTGGATTATTAGTATCCTCTGTATTCCAACATATGTTAACTTTACTTGACTTTGGATGTTTTTTCCCCCCCGAAGTGTTTCTGTGGTGCTGTAATGGGAATAAATCATTTGAACATGAAAGCACAGTGAAAAGGACACAAATGAAACCTGCTGGTGTGGGGCTGTAAAGCATTTGATACAGACATGCTTCTCTTTCTCCATTCCTCTGATCTGCCCACTCTCCTGAGGGAGACTAAATAAATGAGATTTTGCTGATCTGTTCGCAGTTCTCTCTGTGTGGGCCTGCAGCAACTCTGCCACTCAGGTTCCCTGAATCTGTTGCTGAGAGACAGAACATTTATTACTTTGAAACCATTAAGATGTGTAAGTGAAAGAGATAAGTCCAAATAATAATCGTAAAATGTATTATCTTCCTGTTTTCAACGCAAACCTGATTACATTATTCTGATATGATCAGACACTCATTTCTAAGCAAATAGAAACATTTATATCTATTAATCTTTGTAACAACCTGGCTACCTATGACTTAACAGATGAGCTGAAGTTAGAAAGAGGTCTCATCTTTTTGTGACACATCAGTTTTATATTAGTAATAATAAATCAAATTATTTACTATTAGGTAGACAGATGGGAAGCAATGCAAATAAAGGGCAGGCAAAATCGCAGTACAAAAAAGCAAAAACCAAAAATACACTAAAACAAAATGTACTAATAACCAGATGAAAGTTAAAGAAAATGATCACAGAAAACACAATAAATGGTAAATGACAAAGAGTTAAAAAGAAATTTAATGGATAAAGGAAGCAGGGAGTGTATTTACAGAAAACCTTGATTGAATAATTTGTGACAGGTGGTGCAAAAACTAATTTGGCAAAGAGTTTATTGGGACCAGCATACATACACTGTCTTGATTTATCATTAATTGATTCAGCTAGTTTTTCATATCTTGGTACAACAGAATTGACCCTTAATAAAGTATCGTATTGTAACAGTAAACAACTAATAACCAATGAAGAGTTTCTTATGTGAAAGTGGTTCTAAATTTCTCTTGCCTTACATTGTGTGTGTGTGTGTGCGCGTGCGTGCGTGCGATTTTGCTACACAGTGAACCACAAAGGCAAATGTTGTACCTTCTCTACTGTAAGAAATTAGTGGTCTAAAATAAGCTACCTGTACTGTTACTGACCTGGACTCTGTGTTCTCACACCAGCGCAGAGAGCAGTGAGCTGCTGTCCCTCACTCATAGTCCCTAAACAACCCTCCATTAATATGCTGTATTGATCCACAGTGTGTCCACATGTCTACCTTTCTGTTCAACACTCTGAATGACCTCTGAGTAGATATTATTAATAATTCCTCTCTGAAACAGAACATAGTGCAAAGTTTTATTAATTTGTGTGCAGGTAAAAGCATCATTGATGTTTTGTGTGGGTTTACTTAGACACAATATACCCTTCAGCAAGTTAGACAGTAATGATCTCTAGCCTCACAGAGTTTGAACATCACAGCACAACAGGATGCATCCATGACTCACTGCTTCGCTTGGCTGCCTTTACTAGACCCACGTTCTGACATTTACTGCCTGTCACTGAGCACCTGCCTTCACCTGAAGAGACAGCAGGGCCTTTTAGAACCGGGGTGGAGATGACGTGTCCACCTTCTCTGTTTTATTAGACTAAATTGAACATTGAGGCGTGCCGCCTACGTTCTCAAACCAACTGTTTTGCTGCCCCTCCATGACAAACAAGATTAAAAAGTTTCTGTCTTCTTCAGGAGTACTGAAAAAGTCCACCGGGAGTGAACAAACAAAACAACTTTCCATTCACATCTACTCACTGTTCAGTTTCTTTGGTCACTGAACTCTAATGATAAAATTCTGACCAAACTTTTTTAATGATGCATGCAGAGGGCAGTTCCAAGAAAGCAAATATCTTTCAGAAATATATCAGATTTGATCTGACCACAGTCTCGAACAAAATCCCAGAATGAAGTTACACTTCCAACTTTATACTTTCCCTCAGCTTTCTACCCCTTCCTGGGCAGAGACAAAGCAAGACACAGCAGGTAACCTCAATCAATAAAGCTAAAACAGCAAATTCCCAAGAGGAATATCTACATTTTGCTTTTTTTTCCTGACTCTGAAGTATAGAAGTACTATAGATGTGTTTTCCACAAACAAAAGATTATTTTATATAAAATTATGAAAACAAAATGACAGAACAGCCCTGGTAATGGAGTGACCTAAAGACACATAGGGGGTAATGCAATTCATTCTATATTTGCATGTATTACTTCAGTGTCAATAGGTGTTTTCTTATTGTACGCTGTACATCAGTGAAATGTAAAAACCAAAATCTCACACTTCTTGGGAACTTCAGTTTTCTTTATAGATAGAAAGCAGTGAGTAGCACCTGAGGCTGAAACATGGGAGGCAAATAATAACAGTGGCTCAGTTCCATTAATTGTTCCATTAAGCCATGATATTAAACATGAATACACAGAAGAGGGATCTCCCTAAGCAAAACTCAACCTTCATACCATTACACCTGTGCTTTCCCTTCTGTGACAAGTCAAGATGTCTGCTATGAAGCAGAGCAGCTGCTGAGCCTCCAGCTGCGACTCGGTCCTGTGCGCACCAACTGGATCAAATAAAAAAACTCACATTTTCTAATATTATGAGTAAACATGTGCTTTTAATACCGGCTTAATTGTACTGACGGTTACTAATGAACCATAGTTGCAACAACAATTTCAGTTTTTCATAAATTATGTTTTTACAACACAAATGAAGCCGTTTGTTTATTAAGATAAGATAAGATAACTCCTTATTATTGATAAGCACACGAGCATTATTACTAGTTAGATCATTGAGAATCACAGCAAAGATTTGAAAATGCCGCACTAGAAAGAAAGACACAGCTATAATTGATAACAATAATGTTATCCATACTGCATGTGCTTTTCTCTAGGTAAGTTTTAAACAGATGTGTGCAAAAGATGAAACAGACAGATACGTGTTATGTATTACAACTGATGTAAGTTATATTATATATAGATAAAGGTTTTATATTTTCTATATTTTCTGTTATCTGTTAATTTTTGCACATTAACTTCTGCTTTAAAGCAGATGCTTTGAAGTGAGCTTTCATCAGGCAATTTTTTTTCAAACCATGAACAAACCATGAGTATTAAATACATCTGTGTGAACATTGCCATCTAGAGGCTGTCTGAGACAAAACATCTGCAGGCTGAAAACTGTAACTGAAAACTTGTGAAACCTGGCGTTTGTCAGTGAGGTCACATCTACATGACTCAAACTTACCTGAAGAGTTTGGGCATGTGTCCTTGTATTCATGTAATGAACAGCGCACTGACAGAAGAAACAGCTGCTGCTCTTGTTGACTTCACAAGATGGTTGTGAAGTTCACAGCAGCTGCGTTTTCCAGGTGAGAACTTCTCCATCCATATTGATAACACAAGAAAGCCACATTTGACCTACATTGTTTCAAAGCAAACACATGCCTCATTGCACATCATGTTATGCACAAGGCATTTTGCGTGCTTGGAGATGGGTGTGTGAGTGACTTCACAGTCCACCCTCACATCTGGAGCCCACTGCAACCTGGTACAGGATCAGAGAACTACAGCTAGAATCAGATCCGCCTCCTTTTCTTTATTAGAAGTCTCTGTGACCATGATTAATGAACAGTGTGTCACGATTAGACCAAGTTTCACGCCCCTTTGTGCCAGCTCAGAACTTTAACCCCTCTGGCTCAGGTTGCTCTGTGCCTTAAAATCGCAGCACGGTCAGAGGTCTCAAGTCCAACTGCACTGGATCAAATGCTTGGCGGATTGGAGTAGACATGAAAACCGTTCATGTTTCTCAGAGATTGGCAGAAAAAGGGTGTAAACATGTTGACATGCTTACTGAGTTCTTGACTAACCATTTGAAGACTATAGGAAAGGTCCAAAAACTGGGTGGGGGCTCAAACTAACTCTAATCACTGCCAAGACCATTGCAAACTCTTACTCATTTGGCTCAGAGTGTTTAAACACTTACAAAGAACAAGTGGAATGTATTTACGATGCACTGATGAGGCTCACAATAATTAAACCAAAAAACAATGCTCCTGTTTTTACAGCACGGATGTACGTTCAAGGTTTAGGTAAGAGTGATCATGCTCTTGCAGGGGCAGCTGCAAAGGTCTTAAACAGCAGTCCTCTCACAATCCCAAAGTAGGCATGTATGACTCTTACAAAGTGCAATACATACATGTTTTATCAGTTGTTGCATGAGTTTTCTTTACATTTCATCATAACTTGCTTTAATATCAACCCAGTCATTTATTGCTGTTAGGTATTATTATTTATATTTCAGTCTACATTTTGAAATAAAGTAAAAATATGCTTATTTTATTTGCATAAAAAAAAGTTTCATGTTTTTCTTAAGTTTACATTTTGCTATTTATTCTGTTATCTATCCCATAGCTGTTGTGTAAAAAAAAAAAAAAAGAATCTTCTCAACCAAGTTCATAATATTCTTGCAGTCTTTTAATGAGTTTTCTTCTCTTTGAAACAATGCATCCTCACAAATTGTATCATTTTAATTCAGTTTTTTCTTTAACTAATGACTGACAAATGATACAATTCATTTGCCACTACTTTCATAGACTCTTACACTTGGGCTGAAGGTGATAATAGCTAATGAAAGATATCAAATTGTCAGTGTCTGAAAAGGCATAGCATGTTAGCACAGATCTACACTACCCTAAAGAAGGTTTGGTGTGCATTCAGGGGAACAGCATGGTGCATGACTACAGCTGCAGAGAGGGCTGGTGAGCACTACAATGAAGATGTGTTGAAGACAGTGAAACTCAAATATTCCAGAGCAGCTGGACTCAGTGTGCCTCTCTCTGCTCTGTGTAAACAATGGGCCAGTTTAAGCAAAAACAGATGAGATTCATTTCTACTTAGACTATCTTTATTGTTGTGTTTGCTGACAGGCCTATCTGCACGAAAAGACATTCTTTAAAACTCCACAAAATTTTAAAGCAGTTGAAGAATGGAAAGGATGACATTTGTGGTTTTAACTCTAAAGAATGTCAAACCAGTTAAATATCTCAGGAGACTTATTTTCTAAATACTTTACTGTAGGAGAAATACAACTGAAAACAATGGAATTGACCACATCCAAAACAGATTAATGTCAAAATTCAATGATTTTCCTTGGGTAATACAAGGATTATTCACTTTGTCATTTGATATATTAGGAGACATCCACAATGTTGGTCCATTTTCTGGCGAGACAATAAAGGATTTCTATGCCAATTAAATGATAATATAAAAAAGGTTCTTCAGTTATATAACATTATAAGAAATAAGAACCACATCCCTATAAAGGGACATCATTTCTCATTCTCACATCCATAGTTATCAGGTGTCAAGAATGGTACAAGAATAAAACATGTATAAAGAGACATGAATAAAAAACCTACAAAGAATGATGGCACTGATGTGTACTGTATGCATTCTTAATTCAGTCATTATGAGTCTTGTTTTAATTTCTGAGCTGCTGACCGAAGGCTCCATATACACCACTCCCAGCCAGCAGACTGTGTCGACTCTACGTCACCTCTGCTCTGTTCGTCTGCCAGGGAAAATAAATAAATAAGAGTAAACCAATAATGGGAGTCAGATGATTATGTGACAATGATGTTACGGGAAATGTTTCGGGCTCAACATGTGATATGCAGAAGGTCAACTGAGTGTTTTACATTGGCTAGAAAACAGAGAAGGAAAACCCACAATTACTTTTTACTGTATTTTACTATGCAGTTACAGTACACATGTTGTAAGTGCTTTCTTTTATATTTTATTACCTTCACTGCATATTATTTTGAATTAAAATCATATCTCATGATGTTTCAGTCAGTCAAATCAAAGAGAATGAGACAAATGTTCCTGTGTTTGGCACTAATGTAAATCACAGAGAGACTAATAAGGAAAGCTTAAAAAGTAAAACAAAATCAAACAGGAGCTTAGTCTGACCATCTTTGTATCTGTGGTCATGACTATGACTAGACTAATTGTTGTTCCCTATTAACATTTTATCTGCCTTTACTCTGCAATGTGTTGTAAGGTGAACATCTGATGACCATGCAGATTCAGTCACAGTCTTGTAAAACACATAAACACAGTCGAAAAAGTTGCACGCACATACGAGTGCCTGTATTTCACAAAAGGTGCTAAACTCTCAGAAACAAACCTCTCTCTGATGTTTATCTAATTAACTTGACAGAACAGCAATCTACACATGAGAACAATATCTTAGTTTAACAGAGCTGGAAAATTACCACTGTTTCTTTTTTTTTTCTGCCTCTGCTGTCTGACACAAAGAGCCTTCTTGTTTAGATGCACGCTGCAAGCAAAACGAGAGCCTGATGATTAGAGAGGAAGCTATGCACAGTGCCTGGTTCCCAGGCCAAAAAGCTAATTTCAGAAGAATTAAATTAACTTTATAGGCTATTTTGTCGTGTCTTAATTAAAAAAAAAAAGGTCTCACTGAACATTCTCTTCTCCTGGTTTTTGTACCACATAATGTATATGAAAATATGCTCACAAGCAGACAAAAACACCACAGTCAGGATCATTAGAATATAAATTATCTGTTATTGTAATCTGCAGTAAACCTTTCACATCAAAGCTGTCAAGTCAGAGAAAGAAAAAAAAGGAAAAAAAGAGGAGCTACAGTGGAAGTGTTTTGCAAAGCAACTTGCAAATGCGCAGCAGCTGTACACAGGATAAAGCAACAAATAGGATTCAAATAGATTTGCCCCTTGGAGGCGTAGATGGATAATAGCCTTGGCATCCGGTGATGTGCATTGGCATGTGATCACCTTATCTGCTTGGCTTGCCTGCTTGAGTTTATGCCCTCTCTCATCTAATACCATGCTAAACATATAGAATACATAGAAAATCATTCTATGCATCATCTTGCATTATATTTTTTTCCTTCAGCTGTTACGTTTACGGGTTGCCAAAGCAGATCATCTGCTTCCATCTCACTGTATCCATTGTGTCCTCCAACCCTTCTACATGTCCTTCTTCACTACATTCATGAATCTTCTCTGTCATCTTCCTCCTTTGTTCCTGCCTGGCAGTTCTTCAGTGTCCTTTGGCCAATGTGTCTGCTATCTCTCACCAAATATAAGTCACTGCATATTAATCATTCAAGCAAATAAGCAAAGTATATTTTTTAATTTGTATAGCACCTTTCAAGATAAACATCATAAAGTGCACTACAACAAAATGTTAGAACATGAAAACAAAGTTAACCAAAAATAAGTTTAAAAAGATGATGTAACCTTCATGTGGTGTACTCTGCACTAATTAACTGATGAGTAATGAGTCCTGTGAGTTCAACGGCCATAATCAGAAATCAGAAAATTCAAGGATGTTTTCCTTCTTAGCTTTGTTCAACAGAAAAGCTTCACAGACATGTGAAAAAGGTTTGTCCATCTGTTCTCAGCATTGTGGGCTGTTGTTCTGTGCAAAATAAAAGACACGTGGGCACAGTAAAAGTACAAACAAAATCAGTTAGGGAATTTATGAACTATAAGCTGACGATGTGAAAGCTTTCAGGGGAATGTTTGTGTTTTCTTTTCATTCTTTTCATCCAGAGTTAGACTTTAGAGTTAGAAAGACAGTTGCACTTAGGTACAGATGTTTGCTGTCGATGTTTCGCAACTGATCTCTTCAGCGCACTTTTTCTACAGAAGACCAACTCTTGTTCATTATTGTATTGTTAACAAAACAAAATGGCTTAAATTAATCTGCAAATCATCAGTTTTTAACGACAATGTCCTTGTTTCTGCATTTTATCCTGATGACGATGTTCACAAAATCCAAATTTTACAGGGAACAGTAAAGACAGCCAAATAATAAAACCAAACATTTAGATGGAGCAATTTGAGGGCCGCACCACAAAAGACTTGCCTGCTGTCCCCATCTGCTCCTGCTTACTGGTACCTTTAAAGTTTTAACATCACCAACTCAGACCCGTTTCCAAACTGCCTGCTTTGTAGAATAATGCCTGGCTTGTTAAAAAAAAGAGGAGTCCAGTTTGTTCGGTATTTATTTACATTGCATCTCATATATCTGTATTGGGTCTACAAGGTTTGACCTGTAAGTCTGCAGGGATGTGTGCATATTCATCCTCATAAATGGAATAATGGGAGGGGGGCTTTTATGTGGGTCAGTGACCACAGGAACACTGCATCTCTCTCTCCCCCTCTTTTCTTCATGCAATGCGAGCAAAAGGAAACTGTAAAACAACAGGTAGCTTTAACCAACCAATCTGATTGGTCAAAAACATGTTCCATTCATAACATGAATGCCTCATAAACAAAGCTAATATTGCAATATAAACTAGAAAGTGCCTATAATGTCAAGTATTCTACTAATTTGGAAGCTTAAACTGGTTTTAATGTGGACTCTTGATACTTAGTTGGATTCATCACCCTGCTGTAATTAGAGAGGTGACCGGTGCATTGATGTATAAAAACAATAACAATAGTAAACGAAAACTCTTTATTTGCCCTTTAAACATTTTTTGCCATTTCATGAGTTTTCATGACCAACATCATTCTTTCTCAGAAGCAAACACTGTAACCGTGTGGGCTTGTTATGTTGTTATAATGCTCTAAATTCTTGCAGAAAGTGAGGCACACGACAGTGTTTATCGATCGCAAATGGAACAATTGCTTCAAATAGTTGTTTCGAAACACTTCTGGTAATGTAAATCTGAAAATTAAACAACTGCTTCAAGAAAAATCAAAAAGAAGAAAAAAACAGATCCAGAAACCAGGAAAGGCTGAAAAGTACAGAATGAGATCAGGCAGCAAGACAGAGCAACAAGCACAGTGATTAAAACACGATAAATAATAGATGATATAACAATACGTCTGAGGCCAGTTATATGTAATAAGAGACTAATTATGGAAGATTAAAAGTGTGCTGTAAGATGCCTGATTACTGACCACTGCTAAACAATAAAATGATGGCTGATGTAGCTGCTTCTCTTTCAGGTGCCTGCACATGACAGCTAATGGCGTCACTGTTGAGGCTTACTAAACAGCTTTAGTGTCTGCTGTAAAAACAACTGGAGTGTTTCCAACTGGTTTTGGTGGTTTGGTTGTTAATCCCAATTGATGTGTGTTTTATTTCAAAGTAAAAGTAAAATATTCAAACACACGAGCCAAACTCAGAATCTAACATTTTGTTATTATTAACAAATGTTTTTAGCAAACTAGTCTTTTACCAAATTGGATCTCATTTATTTTAATAAATGTATATAATGTTCTTCTCTCCCCTTTTGTACAGTCGAGGAGCGTGTCAGGATACATTTCAGTGCGTGTTGTACTTGTATAATGTGACAAATAAAGAATCTTGAATCTTGAATCAGGGTTCATGCTGCAAGATCCAGGAGATGGTCAGTTTGGAACTAAGTATTCTAGAGGATTATGAGGGGTGTCAAATTATGAGGGTCCCCAACTAAACACTACTTTGAAAGTGTTTGAAAATGATTGAATTCGTGTATAAAGTTCATGAAACTTCATTATAATTATAATATTTTTAAATGACTCTCTTTGAAATATGGCCGTGTAATATGGTATAAATAGTATATTGTTTTGTTTGTTTTGTTTTTTAAGTACAAATACAACGAAAACTAAAATTAAAGATGAATTTCCAAAGAACCAAAAAAGGTTAAGATGGAACGGACAGAAACAAAGACACAAGAAGATCAACATTAGATGTGGTTTAGTGGTTTTAAACTAATGGAATCTCTTTATTAGTTCAGAGTGGAGGCTTGTTTCTATTAGTGTCTCTGTATTTGTCGAGTTAAAATGGTGGATTATTTTGTACACAAATTGTTAAGAACCAAATGTCTGTTGAGCCCCGAGACTGCTCAGACTGTTACATCATGTTTGTGGTTGTTGTGTGAAGAGTGCAACCCTCTGTGATCACATTACTGATCACTTTCAGGTTGATGGTGACAGCTAATGACTGTAGCAGGCTGGGTATGAGCTATTGTGGCCTAGGGTAAACTGACTTGGAGTTTTCTATATTGTGACAACTGAAAATAAAGCATTTAATGTGGTTAATTAAAGTGCTAACAGTGCAGTCATTACAGGGCATGAAAATCAGCTGCTGCACGTCTTTGAACTGTGAGACTGCTTATTAAACCGTAATGTTCTGCTTTCTCTTTTTACACGTTTAGTAACAATACGATCAAATACGATGGTTTGAATAATATAATATATTTATTTTGCTGACCATTAAATAATGAATTGTTGTATGTTTTCCCAGTGATTAATGTGTAATGAGTAATTGATTACTGCTTGGCACTGATCACTTCCAACCATCTGTAGAGCTAACTTTTAGTTTTTACTGCTTTTTTCATTTGAACTGATTCAAATTATCAAGCTAAAGTAGACAGACGTCTACTTTAGCTTCGGTCTGTTGTCACATTTGAATTAAATATATGAAGCTGATCCAAATGCAGACAAGATAACGAGAAAGACTGGCATGGATTCAATTGAAAATGCACAGAGAATAAAATACATAAACAGAAAAAATGTGTTTGAATTATGCATTCATTCACTTTATAACACACCACATTGAGGGTATGTTGTTTCCCTTATCCTGTAACACTGTAGGTGTTACAAAAGCATCACCTAACAAAATCAAAAATTATTGTACAGAACTATAAAACGGTCCGCGTTCTCCTGTGCCTGAGCAGAATGATTTACAAGGTAAAACACCTAACACACATTAGTTGTTACTCTAAATAACAAATAAGTAATATGTTGTTAAATAGCTCTCTTGTGGAATATTTTCAGAGCCAAAGCAACTGTGGGGATGCTGTTGTTTACTTCAGACTTCAGCTCAGCATTCAATCATATCATCCCGGAGATCCTGGTCCAGAAACTGTCTCACCTGGGACTCTCCACCCCCATCTGCCTCTGGATCAAGGACTTCCTGACAAATAGACCACAGTCTGTCAGACTCGGCCCCCACCGGTCCAGCACCATCACACTCAGCACCGGGTCTCCACAAGGATGTGTTTTGAGTCCCCTCCTGTTTACGCTCTACACATCCGACTGCTCCCCTACCCATCTCTCAAACACCATCATAAAGTTCGCGGATGACACCACAGTGGTTGGACTCATCTCAAGGGGGGATGAGTCGGACTACAGAGATGAGGTCAACAGACTGACTGAGTGGTGTTCAGTTAACAACCTCCAACTGAACACCACGAAAACTAAAGAACTTATCTTGGACTTCAGGAAGGGCAGAGCAGACCCGGCCCCACTTTACATTCACGGGAGCTGTGTGGAGAGGGTACACTCCATGAGGTTTCTGGGCGTGCAGATATCTGATGACCTCTCCTGGACTGCAAATACTACAGCGGTGGTTAAAAAGGCCCAGCAGCGTCTCCACTTTCTGAGAGTGCTCAGGAGGAACAACCTGGAGGAGAGGCTGCTGGTGACATTTTACAGAGCCACCATAGAGAGCATCCTAACGTACGGCATAACAACATGGTATGCAGGGTGCTCAGCTGCAGACAGGAAAGTACTGCAGAGGGTCATCAACACAGCCCAGAAGATCACTGGCTGCTCTCTGCCCAGCCTGGAGGTCACTGCAAACTCTCGGTACCTCAGCAGAGCTGGCAATATCATCAAGGACCACTCTCACCCCAGCAACCAACTGTTTGAACTATTACCGTCAGGCCGACGGTACAGGTCACATAAAACCAGGACAAACAGATTCAGGGATAGCTTCTTTCCCAGAGCTATCACCGTAGTAAATAAGCACAAAAACAATTGAACCTATTCCATACCGTCACTGTCATTATATTATGCTGCTATTCATACTGTCATTATATTAATGCTGCTATCCTGTATATATTGTACATACTATTGTTTGAGTACTTACGATTGGTTTTTTTGTACTTTTTATATTTTACATTTATATTTATTATTGAAACTTGCACCAAGGGAGTGGCACTCCAATTTCGTTGTACTCTGTACAATGACAATAAAGGCTATTCTAAAAAACAAAATGTAGTTTTAATTTATCTGACGTAATTCCACAGATGCAGCTTCATCATGCTCTGGTAGGTGGATACGCTTCATGTATGTTGTAATCAAATCAAATCAAATCACTTTTATTGTCACATCACATGTGCAGGTACATTGGTACAGCACATGTGAGTGAAATTCTTGTGTGCGAGCTTCACAAGCAACAGAGTTGTGCAAATACAATAATGTAAACAAGCAAAATACAAGAATGGCTACATCTGAAACTAATAAATATATGTACAATATATAATAGTATATGCATTTCTGGATGTGTATACTAAATATTTTTCTACGTGTGTGTGTGTGTGTGTGTGTGTGTGTGTACACATATTTTACAAATTAAATAGAGTAAACAATAAATAAAATATATAAAATAAATATACAGAGTGAGACATGTGCAAAACAGTGGCATTACTGTACAGTATGGAGTGCATAATGTTAAAGTTCCAGTAGTGAAGCTGAGGTGTCTATGACGTGTTCAGCAGTCTGATGGCCTGGTGGAAGAAGCTGTCTCTCAGTCTGCTGGTACGGGACCGGATGCTGCAGAACCTCCTTCCTGATGGAAGTAGTCTGAACAGTTTATGGCTGGGGTGACTGGAGTCCTTGATGATCCTCCCCGCTTTCCTCAGGCACCGCTTCCTGTAGATGTCTTGGAGGGAGGGAAGCTCACCTCCAATTATCCGTTCAGAGCACCACACTACTCGCTGGAGAGCTTTGCAGTTGTAGGCGGTGCTGTTGCCATACCAGGTGGTGATGCATCCAGTGAGGATGCTCTCAATGGCACAGTGATAGAAGGTCCTGAGGATGCGGGGGCTCATGCCGAATCTTTTCAGTCTCCTGAGAAAGAGGAGGCGCTGCTGCGCCTTCTTCACTGTTTTGTTTGTGTGTACTGACCACGTAAGATCCTCAGCCAGATGTACTCCAAGGAACCGGAAGCTGCTCACTCTCTCCACAGCAGTGCCGTTGATGGTGATGGGGGTGTGTACTTCTCTGCACCTCCGGAAGTCCACTATCAACTCCTTTGTCTTTGCGACGTTGAGGGTGAGATGGTTGTCTTGACACCAGTGGGTCAGGGCGCTGACCTCCTCCCTGTAAGCCGTCTCATCACCGTTGGTGATAAGACCCACCACTGTAGTGTCGTCCGCAAACTTCACAATGATGTTGGAGTTGTTAGTGGCTGTGCAGTCGTAGGTGTAGAGTGAGTACAGGAGAGGGCTCAGTACACACCCCTGTGGAGCACCAGTGTTCAGTGTGATGGGGGATGAGGTGATGCTGCCCAGTCTGACCACTTGGCGTCTGTCAGACAGGAAGCTAAGGATCCAGCTGCAGAGGGAGCTGCTCAGTCCTAGATCCTGCAGTTTCCTGTCCAGCTTCGAGGGAACGATGGTATTGAATGCTGAGCTGTAATCTACAAACAGCATTCTCACATACGTGTCTCTCTTCTCCAGGTGTGACAGGGCAGTGTGTAGTGTCAGGGCTATGGCATCATCAGTGGACCTGTTGTGGCGGTATGCGAACTGTAGAGGGTCCAGTGAGTCGGGTAGTGCAGAGCAGATGAAGTCCTTGACCAGCTTCTCGAAGCATTTGCTTACGATGGGGGTCAGGGCTACAGGTCGCCAGTCGTTCAGTGAGGAGATGGTGGAGGATTTGGGTACAGGGACGATGGTGGCCATTTTGAAGCAGGCTGGGACTACAGACAGAGAGAGGGAAAGGTTGAAGATGTGCGTGAACACTCCAGCCAGCTGAGCCGCGCATGACTTGAGGACGCGGCCGGGAATCCCGTCCGGACCAGTAGCTTTGCATGCGTTCACCTTCCTGAAGCACTTCCGCACATCCTCCTCAGACACAGTGTGCGCACTGACGTCATCCGCGGTGCGCACACTGTCCGGTCTCATGGTGTTCGCTGTGTCGAATCTAGCGTAGAATACGTTTAGATCCTCACACAGAGAGGCCGTGGTCTGCGGTGTGCTGGTTTTCCCTCTAAAGTCTGTGATCGTGTTTAGTCCCTGCCACATACTCCGAGGGTTGTCAAACTGTTGCTCCACCCTGTCCCTGTACTCACGTTTGGCTGCTTTGATCGTCTTCCGGAGTTGGTAATGTGCGTGTTTGTAGTCCGATGTGTTCGCGGAGGCAAAGGCGGTGCTCAGTGCCGCGCAAACATCTCCGTTAATCCAGGGTTTTTGATTTGGGAAGGATTTAACTGCTCTGGATGGGACGACATCTTCCACGCATTTCCTGATAAATCCGCAGACTGAGTCTGTGTATTCATCAATGTCCCTAGCAGCCACGTGAAACATTTCCCAGTCCGCGTGATCAAAACAGTCCCGCAGCGCAGACTCCGATTGGTCCGTCCAACAGTGCACCGCCCTCCGGGTTGGAGCTTCCTGTTTCAGCTTCTGCCTGTAGGCGGGCAGGAGCAGGATGGAGCGGTGATCTGATTGGCCGAATGGGGCGCGGGGGAGGGCTTTGTACGCATCCCGGAAAGAGGTGTAGCAGTGGTCGAGTAGCCGATCTCCACGAGTGTTAAAATGGATGTGTTGGTGGAGTTTGGGTGAGACTTTCTTCAGGTTTCCCTTATTAAAGTCTCCGGCTGTGATAAACGCTGCCTCTGGGTGTACGGTTTCCTCGCTGCTGATCGCGCTGTACAGTTCCCTGAGTGCTCGGTCAGTGTCGGCTTGTGGGGGAATGTAAACAGCCGTAATAATCACTGCTGTAAATTCCCTCGGTAGCCAGAATGGCCGGCACTTAATCATCAGGTACTCCATACACCTTGTAAATAAGGTTAGGTGTGCACAGATGTGTGGCATGCATCTTTAACTAGAAAAATTTGCATTTCCTGCGAAAATGCAGTGTGGATGCTTAAAGCTGAAGCTGTATGCAAAAAGTAGCTGAAAAAGCTGAAAAGTTGCAGAAATTGTAAAAACTTTGCAGAAGCAAAAGAAGTTTGCTAAAATGGAATAACTTAGCAGAACTGCAATATCTTAGAGGAAACATAATACTTGGCAGAAATACAATAGCATAGCAGAATTTAGCAGAAATATTGTAACTTACCAGAAACATGATAACTTCTCAAAAATACAAGAATTTAGGAGAAATAGTATAAGATAACAGAAAGAATATATTTAGCCAAAAATACTTAAACATTACAGAAACACTATGATTTAGAAAAATAGTACAACAGAGCAGAAATATTGTGATTTACCAGAGACACTGTGATGAACTATGAATATTGTAATTTTAAATTAAGACTATGTTTTAGCACAAATATTATAATTTGGCAGAAATACTATAATTTAGCAGAAATACTATATTAAGCACAAATCCTATAAAAAGCAGAAATGGTATGATTAAGCATAAATACTACATTTAGTAGAAATACTTTGTTTTAGCACAAATCCCATAAAAAGCAGAAATACTGTACTATGATTTAGTAGAAAAACTATAATTAATCAGAAATACTAAATTTAGCAGAAATACTATATTAAGCACAAATCCTATGAAAAGCAGAAATAATATGATTAAGCATAAATACTACATTTAGCAGAAATACTATATTAAGCACAAATCTTATAAAAAGCAGAAATACTATATTAAGCACAAATCCTATAAAAGCAGAAATAGTATATTAAGCACAAATCTTATAAAATAGCAGAAATAGTATGATTTAGCACAATAGTAATAAGTTAAACAGAAAAATTGGAAAAGCAAAATGGACAGCTGAAAAAATGCTGAACATGCTGAGGGTCCCTCAAATATACTTGTTAAATGACAAAAATCTGAAAAAAAATTTATGACAGCCACACAATTACAAATATGTACACATGAGGAAACACACATGCACAGAGAGACACACACACAAGATCCAATTCAGTCAACCAGTCTAACTATATTCAATTTAAATCCTACAATGACATGCTGCCAAATAAGGGCAGGGTCCTCTCTCTCCCACTAAACACACACACACACACACACACACACACACACACACACACACACACACACACAGACACAGAGGGAGAGAGCTGCCGAATTTAAATCCACCAATCAGAGTGGCTGTTTACGTTTTCCCGCCAAAACAGGTGCATCTTTTTACACACGCAGCACAGAGAGGCACAGGATTATTGCAGCCTATTTCTCATAGTGAGGACTCCCCACAAACAAATGACCATAATTTCCTAACCGTAGGGGCTAGAACGGTCATTCTTAAACCGTTTTGTTCAGAAGAGATGGGGGAATCTTCCAGTGTTAACAATTTATCATTAAAATGTGAATTTTTAGAGATATACGACATGGATGACTTGTTGACTTAGAAGCCACGAATTCCCCAATATGCAAATTTGAATGCCTGAGGCCACATATATGATTGGCTGCCTGGGAAGCCGTGCAGGCCCTGATTTGTGGATTTGAATTCCTCAGCCCTCAGATATGATTGGCTGGCTTAGAAGCCATGAAGGCCCCAATATGCAAATTTCAATGCCTCAGGACACATATATGATTGGCTGGGAAACCGTGCAGGCCCTGATTTGAAAATTTGAATGTCTAAGTCCTCACAGAGGATTGGCTGCCTGGGGACCTGGCAGAAATATATAGAAATACTATGATTAAGCATAAATACTACATTTAGTAGAAATACTATGTTTTAGCACAAATACTATAAAAAGCAGAAATACTATAATTTAGCAGAAATACTATATTAAGCACAAATCCTATAAAAAGCAGAAATAGGATGATTAAACATAAACACTACATTTAGTAGAAATATTATGTTTGAGCAAAAATCCTATAAAAAGCAGAAATACTATATTAGGCACAAATCCCATAAAAAGCAGAAATAGTATGATTAAGCATAAATACTACATTTAGTAGAAATACTATGTTTTAGCACAAATAGTATAAAAAGCAGAAATACTGTAATTTAGCAGAAATACTATATTAGGCACAAATCTTATAAAATAGCAGAAATAGTATGATTTAGCACAATAGTAATCAGTTAAACAGAAAAATTGGAAAAGCAAAATGGACAGCTGAAAAAATGCTGAACATGCTGAGGGTCCCTCAAATATACTTGTTAAATGAAAAAATCAGCAAAAAAATGCACAGGGAGAGAGAAGTAAGTTTCTAGGTCAGCCTGGGAGCTGCTGAATTTGAATCCACCAATCAGAGAGCCTGTGTACTTTTTCCCGCCAAAACAGGTGCCTCTTTTTACACACGCAGCACAGAGATGCACAGGATTATTGCAGCCTATTTCTCATAGTGAGGACTCCCCTCAAACAAATGACCATAATTTCCAAACCGTAGGGGCTAGAGCGGTCATTCTTACACCGTTTTGTTCAGAAGAGATGGGGGAATCTTCCAGTGTTTACAATTTATCATTAAAATATGAATTATTAAAGATATTTGACTTCTAATAACTGAGTAGAGCGAAGCAAAAACTGCCTTGACTTGCCCTCAAACAACGCTTTGTAACTCGAAATCTATTTGGAGTATCGATATCATTCTTTCACCGTAAGAGACAGCAGGCTTTGGTGAACAGTCATGGAAATTTTCAGGTCTCTGTGGAAATCCAAAAAAAAGTTATGACGAGAGAAAAAAGTGGTTCATTTCCAGAGTTTTAAATCTGAAGAAATCTGAGCGAAGGACGAATTTCCTACCCTCAAACAAGTCCAACTCATTTCAGAACGGTAATAGGTGAGAAAGAAATTCTTGAATTGTGAGCGTCAGGGGTGTCTGAAGATATTCGGGACAAGCCTCATGTCTTAAAGTCGATTCGTTAAGGAGATATGACGATTCGAATATGCCTCTCATTACAGAAATCCAGCGATGATTTTGAACAAGCTCTCCATTGACTTTATATGGAGAGTTTTGAGACCTTGTGTTGGTCTGAGGAGATTTGCAAAAATTCTATAAATCCCACAACAATGATAGTGACATTTTCTGAAAGCCAGCAAAAATACCTACGTTTTGATGTATAATTTTGGAAGTTGAGTGAAAATTGAGCAAGTAGCAAGAAGTTGTTCGGACATGAAGTGAAAATTGCAAAACCTTCAGTGGCACACTGGAAGCCAAGAGCATAGCAACCATAACAACGCATGTATTTTGTGAAAAATCACAATTTTGCAACTCAAAACTTTAAGAGGCATAAAAGTAAAACAGTAAAAGATTTCAAAAAGCTGAATCATACCTGAATAGCCCAATAATTTATGAACATTTTAAAGTTTGAATGGTTGTTCTAGGTGAAAATATGAGGAAGTAGTTAAGTTTCAAAAACAAGCAAATTTTAGCAGAATTGCAGAAGTTTCCCATTCATTTCAATGGGACAAATTAAAGGAAAAAAGTGGAATATTTTAAAAAGTATAATAGTTAAAAATAGCAAAAATCGTAGCGTAAATTAGCAGAAATAGCAGAATAGTTTAAAATTTGAACGGTGAAAATCGGCTGAAAATTGTGGAAGTAGTTAAGTGCCAAAAAGTGTACGGAAGCAACTAGAACTAGAAAAATTTGCATTTCCTGCGAAAATGCTGTGTGGATGCCTTAACGCTGAAGATGTCTGCTGAAAAAAGCTGAAAAAGTTGAAAAAACAAAACAAAAAACATTGCCCTGAGCAGGATTCGAACCTGGCCCTTCTGGTCTAAAGGCGGCAATTCACCTCACTGCACCAAACTCATTCACACAAAGAAGAGGTGGAGAGAGTGACAATTGTGGTGAAATTAGCAGAAGCTGCTTAGAATTGTGCTGATAAGAGGTGAAAAAGCTAAACATTTGGCAGAAAAGAGGTGAATCAGAAGAATTTCTGCTGAAAAGAGGCAAAGAAGCAAAAAGATGAGCTGAAAAGAGGTGTAGAAGCAGAAGTACTTGCTGAAGATGGCTGTATGTGTAATGACACACTGGAGAGCAGTGACACACAAGAAAGCAGAGCGCATGCAAGCAGGGAACATGTGTAGCAACTGTCACAGGTAGGATTCAAACCTCTGCCACCGGGTCTCACGGCAGATGCCCTACCCTCTGAGCCAAATGAGTTCTGGTCACAAGCAAAGATATGATGAGAGGGACAATGTGCACTGTGGAGCAGAAGCTCAAATTAGCAGAAAAGAGGTGAAGAGGAAGAACTTTGTTGTGAAATGAGGTAAAGAAACTGAAATTTGTGCTTAAAACAAGTGAAAAAGCTGAACTCTGAAATCCTGCTAAAACAGCAGAAGAGGCTGACATTTTTCAGCTACTCATTGAGCCAAACTGGTTCTCACGTAACTGAAAAAAGGTGGAAAAGCTTACAATTCTAATGAAAACAGCAGAAGAGGCTGAGATTTGTGCTGATAAGAGGTGAAAATGCTGAACCAATCAGAGGTACTGCTTCTGTCTGCTTCATCAGGCTGTGTACTTGTATGTATTTCTGCCATAGACTGTTAACAAGAATGTGAGGTCCATATTAGAAAAGCTGCTAAAATCATAAAACTTTGCAGAATTGTAATAAATTATCAATATGAATTACCGGTCTGTGATAGTGTATAAATTTGTACTCAAAAACTAGGTGGGATAGAAGCATAATTCTTGCACTGGGTGAATCAGCGGACTTTGGTGTACTTTGACTACGATTTACATAGCTCTTTGTATCTCCGTCGCGGAGACATGACGAGAGAAGAAATGGCTTAATTTTCGGAGTTTGAAAAATGAGAGGAGGACAGATTTCCACCCCTCAAACATGTTTTTGCAGAAACACTGTAATTTCGCTTAAATAGTATGAAATAGCAGTAATACTATGATTTGGCAGAAATACTACTTTTTAGCACAAATACTATTGTACAGAATGGTGTACGTCAGTTTAATGCTGGGTGGTGCTGCAATAGTTTGATTGAAATACTATGATTTTGAAGAAATACTATTACTCCATACAAATACGATGCTTTGGGACAAATACTATGTTTGGGTTCCAATACTATGATGTGCAACAAATACTATGATTTGGCACAAGTACTATGATTTAGTACAAATACTATGATTTGGCAGAAATACTATGCCTTAGTAGTAATACTATAACATAAGAGATATACTATGGTTTTGCAGACAAACCAAGTTTTCTGCACAAATACCATGATTTGGAACAAATGCTATGATTTAGCAGAAATACTAAGATTGGGTACAAATACTATGATTTGGCAATAATACTGCGTTTTAACAACAACTACTGAGATTTGATTGAAATACTATGACTCCATACAAATACGATGCTTTGGCACAAATACTATGATTTGGCAGAAATACTAAGACTTAGTAGTAATACTATAACATAACAGATTTCCTAAAAAAAACTATGAAATTGCAGTAATTCTATGACTTGGCAGAGATACTATGTTTTAGTACAAATACTATAACAACGCAGAAATACTATGACTTAGTAGTAATACTATAACATAACAGTTCAATGTTCTTGCACAAATGCCACAATATGGCAGAAATACTATGTTTTAGCACAAATACTGTGATTTGGTATAAATACTACGATTTGGCACAAATACTATATTCCGCAGATACACTATAACATAACAGATATTCTACAACTTAGTAGTAATACTATAACATAACAGAATTATTAATTGGGCACAAATACCACAATTTGGCAAAAATACTATGATTTGGCACAAATACAATGACATGGCAAAAATACTATGATTGGGTACAAATACTATGATTTGGCAATAATACTGCATTTTAACACAACTACTGAGATTTGATTGAAATACTATGATTTTGAAGAAATACTATTACTCCATACAAATACGATGCTTTGGGACAAATACTATGTTTTGGTTCCAATACTATGATGTGCAACAAATACTATGATTTGGCACAAGTACTATGATTTAGTACAAATACTATCATTTGGCAGAAATACTATGCCTTAGTAGTAATACTATAACATAAGGGATATACTATGGTTTTGCAGACATACTATGTTTTTGCACAAATACCATGATTTGGCACAAATGCTATGATTTAGCAGAAATACTATGAATGGGTACAAATACTATGATTTTGCAATAATACTGCGTTTTAACAACAACTACTGAGATTTGATTGAAATACTATGATTTAGAAGAAATACTATGACTCCATACAAATACGATGCTTTGGCACAAATACTATGATTTGGCACAAGTACTATCATTTAGTACAAATAATGTGATTGGGCAGAAGTACTATGTTTCAGTACAAATACTATGATTTGGCAGGAATACTCTGATTTAGCAGAAATACTATGTTTTAACATAAATACTATCTTTTGGCAGAAATTCCTGCTAAAAAGGACTATTTCTGCTTTTTAGCAGAAATACTGTAATTTGGCATAAATACTATAATTTGGTATAAATACTGTGATTTGGCACATATAATATATTCAGCACATATACTATAACATAACAGAAATATTATGATTTGGCCCCAAAACCATGATTTTGCACAAATACCATGATTTGGCAAATATACTATGATTTTTCAAAAAATACTATGATTTAGCAGAAGTACTAAGATGTAGTAGAAGTACTTTGCTTTAGCAGAAATACTATGATTGAGGAGTAATACCTAAACATAGGAGAAATATTGATCCACAGACGCACATACACAGACAGTAAAGGGAACAGGAGCTGTTGAGAGTCTGGGCTTGGTATATGTAGGTCAGTTAAATTAGCTGCACCTGCTGTAGTCAGCCCTTACACACGCAGACACAGAGAGAGGTGTGAGTTTTCTTCAGTGTATTTCTGACATTCAGGATTCCCCTCGAACAAATGGCCATAATTTCCTAACCGTAGAGGCTAGAACGGTCATTCAGACATTGTTTTGTTCAGAAGAGATGGGGGAATCTTCAGGTCTTCATAATTCAGAGATAAAATATAAATTATTAAAGATATATGACTTGTAATACACTGTAACTGAGTAGAGGCGAAGCAAAAACTGCCTTGACTTGCTCTCAAACAACCTTTGGTAACTCTAAATCTATATGGAGCATCAAAATCATTCTTTCACCGTAAGAAACAGCAGGCTTTGGTGAACAGTCATGGAAATTTTCAGGGCTCTGTGGAAATCCATCAAAAAGATATGATGAGAGAAAAAAGTGACTCATTTCCAGAATTTGAAATCTGATGAAATCTGAGCGAGGGACAAATTTCCTACCCTCAAACAAGTCTAACTCATCTCAGAACGGTAATAGGTGAGAAAATAATTCTTGAATTGTGAGCGTCAGGAGTGTCTGAACATATACGGGGACAAGCCTCATGTCTTAACTTCGCTTCGTTAAGGAGATATGACAATTTGAAAATGCCTCTCATTAGAGAAATCCAGCGGTGATTTTGAACAAACTCTCCATTGAGTTTATATGGAGAGTTTTCTGACTTTGTGTTACTCTGAGGAGATTTGCAAAATAACTATGAGTCCCACAACAATGATAGGGACATTTTCTGAAAGCCAGCAAAAATACCTACGTTTTGGTGTATAATCTGTGGGGCTGGAAATTGAGCGAGTAGCAAGAAGTTGTTTGGACATGAAGAGAAAATTCAAACAGTTTCACTGTCCCCTCTGAGTTAATTGCATAGCAACCATAGCAACGCATGTATTTTCTGAAAAATCACAATTTTGCAACTGAAGACTTAAAGAGAGATAAGATGAAAACAGTAGAAGATCTGAAAAAGCTGAATCATACAGGAATAGCCCAATCATTTGAGAACGTTTTAAAGTTTGAATGGAGTTTCTAGGTGAAAGTATGAGGCAGTAGTTAAGTTTCAAAGACAAGAAAGTTTTAGCAGAATTGTGGAAGTTTCCCATTCATTTCAATGGGACAAATTAAAGGAAAAAAGTGTAATATTTTAAAAAGTATAATAGTAATAAACACCAAAAGTCATAGCCGGCATAAGCAGAAAGAGCAGAACAGTTTAGAGTTTGAACGGTGAAAATAGCACAAAAATTGTGGAAGTAGATCCACGGCGAAAAGTGTACGGAAACACCCGGAATAATAAAGAATAAAGAGAAACAGGAACTCAATAGTGTGGATGCCTATTAAGGCATCCACACAACTAGAAAAATTTGCATTTCCTGCGAAAATGCAGTGTGGATGCTTAAAGCTGAAGCTGTATGCAAAAAGTAGCTGAAAAAGCTGAAAAGTTGCAGAAATTGTAAAAACTTTGCAGAAGCAAAAGAAGTTTGCTAAAATGGAATAACTTAGCAGAACTGCAATATCTTAGAGGAAACATAATACTTGGCAGAAATACAATAGCATAGCAGAATTTAGCAGAAATATTGTAACTTACCAGAAACATGATAACTTCTCAAAAATACAAGAATTTAGGAGAAATAGTACAAGATAACAGAAAGAATATATTTAGCCAAAAATACTTAAACATTACAGAAACACTATGATTTAGAAAAATAGTACAACAGAGCAGAAATATTGTGATTTACCAGAGACACTGTGATGAACTATGAATATTGTAATTTTAAATTAAGACTATGTTTTAGCAAAAATATTATAATTTGGCAGAAATACTATAATTTAGCAGAATTACTATATTAAGCACAAATCCTATAAAAAGCAGAAATGGTATGATTAAGCATAAATACTACATTTAGTAGAAATACTTTGTTTTAGCACAAATCCCATAAAAAGCAGAAATACTGTACTATGATTTAGTAGAAAAACTATAATTAATCAGAAATACTAAATTTAGCAGAAATACTATATTAAGCACAAATCCTATAAAAAGCAGAAATACTATATTAAGCACAAATCTTATAAAAAGCAGAAATACTATATTAAGCACAAATCCTATAAAAGCAGAAATAGTATATTAAGCACAAATCTTATAAAATAGCAGAAACAGTATGATTTAGCACAATAGTAATAAGTTAAACAGAAAAATCGGAAAAGCAAAATGGACAGCTGAAAAAATGCTGAACATGCTAAGGTTCCCTCAAATATACTTGTTAAATGACAAAAATCTGCAAAAAAATTTATGACAGCCACACAATTATAAATATGTACACATGAGGAAACACACATGCACAGAGAGACACACACACAAGATCCAATTCAGTCAACCAGTCTAAATATATTGAATTTGAATCTTACAATGAGATCATCCCATTAAAAGGCTTTCTCTCTCTCTCTCTCTCTCTCTCTCTCTCTGTCACACACACACACACACACGCACACACAAACACAAAGAGGGAGAGAGCTGCTGAATTTGAATCCACCAATCAGAGTGGCTGTGTACTTTTTCCCGCCAAAACAGGTGCTTCTGTTTACACACGCAGCACAGAGAGACACAGGATTATTGCAGTCTATTTCTCATAGTGAGGACTCCCCTCAAACAAATGACCATAATTTCCTAACTGTAGGGGCTAGAGCGGTCATTCTTACACCGTTTTGTTCAGAAGTGATTGGGTAATCTTCAAGTGTTGACAATTTATCATTAAAATATGAATTATTAGAGATATATGACATGGATGACTTGTTGACTTAGAAGCCACGAATTCCCCAATATGCAAATTTGAATGGCTGAGGCCACATACATGATTGGCTGCCTGGGAAGCCGTGCAGGCCCTGATTTGTGGATTTGAATTCCTCAGCCCTCAGATATGATTGGCTGGCTTAGAAGCCATGAAGGCCCCAATATGCAAATTTGAATGCCTCAGGACACATATATGATTGGCTGGGAAGCCGTGCAGGCCCTGATTTGAAAATTTGAATTTCTCAGTCCTCACAGAGGATTGGCTGCCTGGGGACCTGGCAGAAATATATAGAAATACTATGATTAAGCATAAATACTACATTTAGTAGAAATACTATGTTTTATCACAAATACTATAAAAAGCAGAAATACTATAATTTAGCAGAAATACTATATTAAGCACAAATCCTATAAAAAGCAGAAATACTATATTAGGTACAAATCCTATAAAAAGCAGAAATACTATATTAGGCACAAATCCTATAAAAAGCAGAAATACTATATTAGGCACAAATAGTATAAAAAGCAGAAATACTATAATTTAGCAGAAATACTATGTTAGGCACAAATCCTATAAAAAGAACAAATACTATAATTTAGCAGAAATACTATATTAGGCACAAATCTTATGAAAATCAGAAATAGTATGATTTAGCAGAAATACTGTATTTAGCACAAGTACCGAAAAGTACCAGAAATACTATGATTTAGCCGAATAGTAATAACTTACAAAATTACAAATATGGAGGCATATTGAAACACAAATGCACAGAAGGACACACAAACACAGGCTCTAATCCAGTCAACCAGTCTAACTATATTCAATTTAAATCCTACAATGACATGCTGCCAAATAAGGGCAGGGTCCTCTCTCTCCCACTAAACACACACACACACACACACACACACACACTCACACACACACACACACACACACACACACACACACACACACACACACACACACAGGAAGAGAGAAGTAAGTTTCTAGGTCAGCCTGGGAGCTGCTGAATTTGAATTCACCAATCAGAGTGCCTGTGTACTTTTTCCCGCCAAAACAGGTGCTTCTGTTTACACACGCAGCACAGAGAGACACAGGATTATTGCAGTCTATTTCTCATAGTGAGGACTCCCCTCAAACAAATGACCATAATTTCCTAACCGTAGGGGCTAGAGCGGTCATTCTTACACCGTTTTGTTCAGAAGAGATGGGGGAATCTTCAAGTGTTGACAATTTATCATTAAAATATGAATTTTTAGAGATATATGACATGGATGACTTGTTGACTTAGAAGCCACGAATTTCCCAATATGCAAATTTGAATGCCTCAGACCACATATATGATTGGCTGCCTGGGAAGCCGTGCAGGCCCTGATTTGTGGATTTGAATTCCTCAGCCCTCAGATATGATTGGCTGGCTTAGAAGCCATGAAGGCCCCAATATGCAAATTTGAATGCCTCAGGACACATATATGATTGGCTGGGAAGCCGTGCAGGCCCTGATTTGAAAATTTGAATTTCTCAGTCCTCACAGAGGATTGGCTATATAGAAATATATAGAAATACTATGATTAAGCATAAATACTACATTTAGTAGAAATACTATGTTTTAGCACAAATACTATAAAAAGCAGAAATACTATAATTTAGCAGAAATACTATATTAAGCACAAATCCTATAAAAAGCAGAAATAGTATGATTAAGCATAAACACTACATTTAGTAGAAATACTATGTTTTAGCACAAATACTATAAAAAGCAGAAATACTATAATTTAGCAGAAATACTATATTAAGCACAAATCCTATAAAAAGCAGAAATAGTATGATTAAGCATAAACACTACATTTAGTAGAAATACTATGTTTGAGCAAAAATCCTATAAAAAGCAGAAATACTATATTAGGCACAAATCCTATAAAAAGCAGAAATAGTATGATTAAGCATAAATACTACATTTAGTAGAAATACTATGTTTTAGCACAAATAGTATAAAAAGCATAAATACTGTAATTTAGCAGAAATACTATATTAGGCACAAATTCTATGAAAAGCAGAAATAGTATGATTAAGCATAAATACTACATTTAGTAGAAATACTATGTTTTAGCACAAATCCTATAAAAAGCAGAAATACTGTACTATGATTTAGTAGAAAAACTATAAATAATCAGAAATACTATATTTGGCAGAAATACTATATTTTGCACAAATCTTATAAAATAGCAGAAATAGTATGATTTAGCACAATAGTAATAAGTTAAACAGAAAAATTGGAAAAGCAAAATGGACAGCTGAAAAAATGCTGAACATGCTGAGGGTCCCTCAAATATACTTGTTAAATGAAAAAATCAGCAAAAAAATGCACAGGGAGAGAGAAGTAAGTTTCTAGGTCAGCCTGGAAGCTGCTGAATTTGAATCCACCAATCAGAGAGCCTGTGTACTTTTTCCCGCCAAAACAGGTGCATCTATTTACACACGCAGCACAGAGAGGCACAGGATTATTGCAGCCTATTTCTCATAATGACGACTCCCCTCAAACAAATGACCATAATTTCCTAACCGTAGGGGCTAGAGCGGTCATTCTTACACCGTTTTGTTCAGAAGAGATGGGGGAATCTTCCAGTGTTGACAATTTATCATTAAAATGTGAATTATTAAAGATATTTGACTTCTAATGCACCATAACTGAGTAGAGCGAAGCAAAAACTGGCTTTGACTTGCCCTCAAACAACGCTTTGTAACTCGAAATCTATTTGGAGTATCGATATCATTCTTGCACCGTAAGAGACAGCAGGCTTTGGTGAACAGTCATGGAAATTTTCAGGTCTCTGTGGAAATCCAACAAAAAGTTAAGACGAGAGAAAAAAGTGGTTCATTTCCAGGGTTTGAAATTTGAAGAAATCTGAGCGACGGACGAATTTCCTACCCTCAAACAAGTCCAACTCATTTCAGAACGGTAATACGTGAGAAAGAAATTCTTGAATTGTGAGCGTCACGAGTGTCTGAAGATATACCGGGACAAGCCTCATGTCTTAACTTTGCTTCGTTAAGGAGATATGACGATTCGAATATGCCTCTCATTACAGAAATGCAGCGGTGATTTTGAACAAACTCTCCATTGACTTTATATGGAGAGTTTTCCGACATTGTGTTGGTCTGAGGAGATTTGCGAAAGTTCTATGAATACCACAACAATGATAGTGACATTTTCGGAAACCCAGCAAAAATACCTATGTTTTGATGTATAATTTGTGGAAGTTGAGTGAAGATTGAGCAAGTAGCAAGAAGTTGTTCGGACATGAAGAGAAGACTGCAAAACCTTCAGTGGCACACTGGAAGCCAAGTGCATAGCAACCATAACAACGCATGTATTTTGTGAAAAATCACAATTTTGCAACTGAAAACTTTAAGAGGCATAAAGGTAAAACGGTAAAAGATTTGAAAAAGCTGAATCATACCTGAATAGCCCAATAATTTGAGAACATTTTAAAGTTTGAATGGTTGTTCTACGTGAAAATATGAGGAAGTAGTTAAGTTTCAGAAACAAGCAAATTTTAGCAAAATTGCAGAAGTTTCCCATTCATTTCAATGGGACAAATTAAGCTTAATATTTTAAAAAGTATAATAGTGAAAAATACCAAAAGACATAGCAGGAATTAGCAGAAATAGCAGAATATTTTAAAATTTGAACGGTGAAAATCGGCTGAAAATTGTGGAAGTAGTTAAGTGCCAAAAAGTGTACGGAAGTCCCAAGAGGAACTCAATAGTGTGGATGCTTAAAGCATCCACACAATAATAATAATAAAGAATAAAGAGAAACAGGAACTCAATAGTGTGGATGCTTAAAGCATCCACACAATTAAATGTTGTGCAGAGATTTGTCAGTTACAATATGTATTTAAAAAATGGTAGGCCTCAAATGTGTTGCAGATGTTCTGCCCTTGTTTAAGCATCAAAGATAATTATGAATATCGGGATCATGATTATGTAAGAGTGGCACACCCATGTAATGTATCAACAGCTGTCTACAATTGTTTGCTAGTTAGTCTACCATGGAGAAATCACTATATAATAGAGGGAGTGAGTGAAAGATTGGACAATGCAAACACAGCTAAAGGCTGAGGAGGAATATACTATATATGAAGGAGAGGCATAATAAGGAACAGGTGAACTTAATCATGACAACGAAGGCAGAACAAGGGGCAAACAAAGGAAGAAAAAACACAGAAGGACATGAATAATATAAAAAAAACAATCCCCAAACCCATGAAAGTCTATGAGTAGAAAAAAAAAAGTTTGGGAAATGCTGCATAGAAAAAAAGCTCTTCATATATTTTTTGGTTTTGAAACAGCTGTTGGATTTCTAAATGCAGCTGTAATGAAACTGATGATAAATAAGCTGTTAGGACGCCGCATTGTGTTTTATCCCTCACACATCCTCCTCTTTTCTTGCAAAGAGGAAACCGCTCTGTAAAAAACACAAAATAATATTACTGTATTTTTTCTTTCAATGTGTAACACAACCCTAGCCAAACAAGGAAATGCTCATTTATAACAGCAGTGGGGGAGAAATTGTACAAGTCCACTCAAATGTTGCCCTAACCTTTACGCAATCATCTCGTCTTTCAAAAATAAATAGCCGTCATCAAAAGCTGCGGTCCGGCTAAAACAATTATTCACAGTTGTGAATTCATTTACTACCATTTTGCCTCTTTGAGTTCTGCCATGATTTATAGTTTGTAGAAAGCTTTGAAATGGGGAGATTATTTTGCTCTCACAGGTGCACCCAGCAGTCAGCAGCTGAAAACACACGCTCTCACAAGCAAAATGTGGCTTTGACACAACTCAGACCACAACACGTCACCCCGTCCAGCACAGCGGCTGTGTACTCACACTGTGCCAACTGTGACGGATATGACTTGGCTTGCCAGATGATGGTATGATGAAGCAATCTACAGAACAACAAAAAAGGGATAAATAGCGATGCTTTATTAGATGTAATGAAATACACTAAACCGGTTCACTTAAAGTAAAATATATGAACGTGCCACCATCTGCTTTTTGGGTTCTGAAATAAGCTTGTCCAACTGCATATAGCCAGCAGGTGTAAAAGCAGATTGCAATAAATAAAATTTATTCCATTATTATAATTTTATTACTATTATTGACGAATGGAGGCTTATTAAAAGTTAGGTAATGGTTTCTATTGAAAGACAAACAACTATCTTCTTCTGTGTCTAATAAAAATATTATTAAAAGAAGTTGCAGATGACCAAGACTGTGTCTAGACCACAATTCAGCCAGTTTTGGGACAAATCAAACAGATACTTGCATACTTTGCAAACATATGAGAGTGGTGTTGTCCAACTCCTGACAGCAAGATAAAAATTTGAATTACTGCAGTGAACCACATGAAGTAATCGCTCAACTACTCCCTAATGATAACATTGTTATTAGTTCTTATTGTGAAATTGGAACAGAATGCACCCTCTGGTTTCTTAAAAAAAAAAAGAAGTTCTGCCCCATGTGTGACCTCCATCAATCATGCCACTGGTACTCAGATTGTTAAGTGGCTTAAAAAAAAAGCTGTGTAAACTGATGTAGGGGGTTAACCCTACATTACATCCCGATCAGGCAGGCAGGGGGGGGGGGAGTCCCGCTATAGTAGCACCCTTGCTCGGCCATGCAGACAAAGCTAACACTTTGTGTGTGTTCACTGATTGGTTTAATGGGCTAGAAAGAGCAGCTACGTCTGGAATGCCTCCCAACATGGCCATGACCTCCTTGGATGAGAGGGGTTACAAGTTGTGGGAGAGGACGGACCTTTCTTCACACACTGAGCAGAGCAACAACACAGCAGGGTCAGAGCCTGGAAAAGCGGGCCTTTTAGATTCTGCCCTCAACAATTTTCTGAACATGGAGACTCACAAGGTTTATGATGCTTACAAAGACCCCTGACTGAACTGCAATGCAAATATTGAGGGGGACTGATGGGGGACACCAGCATTTAGTTCTCTGTATCAGAATCCTTATAAAATGATAGAATTTCCAAAAGTCTTTGAGCTACTGTAACATGCCTGTTGAATTTCAAGTATGCATTACCACAGCAAGAATCTGTACCTGGCAGGGATCTATCCCTTTAGATAAACTAGACCACATGGAGACAGACACAAGATACATAACAGTGAAATAGTGTGCGTAGTTGGAACTCTAGTCTTCCGACTGACTTTTAATTTATATGCTGCCAGCATGAAGCGGGGTGCAGAATGAGAAAAATGTGTAATTCTGCGTTGTTAAACTGCAAATTAAACACCTCTGGAAAGATAATGCGAAACTCTTGTCGTGAATCAGACGGCACCATACCAGGTGCAGCTGTGTGGCCCTGAGACAAATTCCTGCATGCAGTAAGTCACACAGAGAGATGGTGGTAGAACACACACAATGTAAAAGACATTATTCATCCTTCCATTCACACTCATGGGGAACATTTTATTTCTTAATTAACTGTGATGGTGATGTTGTGACCAAAGTAAGACAGGGCGACAGGGGAGTCAGCGTCCGTATTTAGGTTTCAGTTTCAGTGTACTAACACACTGGATCAAAACTGAGGTCTGCTCACTGTCCACTCAGCAGCAGACCACTTCAGTTAATTGCTATACTTCAATTAAAATGCTCCCCAGAAACATAGAGCTAATCAGATCAGAGAGTAACAATGACAGGCGATTAGAGGTGCGCACTAAATCTTAGCTGCATGTGAGGTCTTGCTGCAGCACAACGCTAGCATGTGGTCTCTATGTGTGGGGTGAAATACTGCAAGGATTTTAAAATCCCAGACAATGTGTGAATTGACCCTCATGGTATTGTTTATAGGCAGCTGCACAATTTATGTACTGTATCACAGTCACAAAAAAGTTGTCTTGAGTATTAGGTCTATTAAAAACACATTTGCAGCAAAAGAGGCACGCTTTTGATATACTTTTGTAAAGTGTACAGTGAACGATGTGTGAAAAACAGGGACTACAGGAACACAGATGAGACAAAGTCCTTCTAGAAGCAAGTCATACAGTACCACTTGGCAGCAATTTTGACTTGCCTCTGGGCAGTATTTGGACATTTAAAAAAAAAAAAAGGCTCCCACCAAAATTAATCAGGACAGAGTCTAAACAGTAATTTTAATGGTGACTGTGATATAAATACTGCTGTACAGAACTACCAGTAAAAACCGGTTGGTGTTTAATTTTACCTTGGCTTTGAGCAGTGTCAGGACACTCACCAGCAAAACACTTATATAAATTTCTATTCAGGATTTTTTTGCGTGCAGTGTCTTTCTTGTTTAACATCTCTAGATGAAACACAAGAAGAAAGCTGATGTTATCCAGAAAGAGTGATTTTATATCAACTCTGTCTGAGCAGCAGCCAGACACAACAAAAGGAGAAGAATCAAGGACGTCAAAGAGCGTGGTTCTGCTCAGCAGTGGTGGAAAATAAGAAAGTACTTAAGTAGTTTTTCTTATACAAGGGTCATGTAGACAAAAGGCCTGGGGAACAGGATTTGATAATTCGTTGTGCTTGATAAACTGCAGGCAAATGGAAACCGAGACACTAGAGTAGTTTAACTGTTGTGGCAAATTTGCCTAAATGATTCATACATGTAGCTCCATTTTATTCAATACAGCAAACCTGCAGCAAAATATCATATTTTCCAAAGGGGGCCTGGATCTCAAGTTGAAAATCAGATGTTGAACAGCAATTGGAAGGTGGCAGGATAAAACCTTATAAAATAAACTAGAAAAATAATTTTCCACTGGCTGCATTACATCTCTGGAGCTTTTTATAGGGGCTGCTTTTTCCAGTTTGAATTTCATGAAACAATAAGAAGCAATGCTGCTGTGTTTATATAAGTCCCTACCTTGTCCCAGCACTCAGAGGTTCCCAGGTCCATGTTAGTGAGAGACGACTGAATTAAGGCAGGTACTGCAAGACACTGACCTCAACACTTGACAAAATGTAAAAACGAGATGCAATAAAAAGACCGGAGCTGCTGGGAAAAGGTTTCTGCAAAGCCTGCTGCTGTCTGCTGCAATAAAAACAACAAATTGTCAGAAATAATAAAAAAAAGGAGCAAAAAGCTTGCTAAGGCATTTGTAGAAAGTTCAGTCAAGTGTCAGTGTATTAAATTTTAGCACTGCTAAATCCAGCAACAAAACATTTGAATTGTGCAACATCAGTCAGATTACAAAATAACTTTTTCCAAATTGTCCTTCCTGGTACTAATGGATTACTTCTGTGTTGTTTGGCTTGGAGATTCAGGTGTTTACCAGTGATAAGAAGGGCGTGCAATGTGCATATTTTGTAAACTCCCTCACTTTCTAAACACAATACAATAGAAACAGAATTGCATAAGAGTCCCAACCAGAAACATGATTCACGACTCTTCTTGTCAGTATTTTATGACAACCTATGTTTTAACTGGAAGAGTGCAATTATTACTAAATCAGTTTCACAGAGTTCTGTGTGCTAAAAACAGAGAAGCTTTACAATGATTTGTCTTTGGAACACACTCATAAAAATAAGTTATGTCTGTGCAGCTCTGTGGTATGAGCTCATCACTTTTCTGCTGTGTTTACCTGGCAATGGAGACGTTTTTTGAAAATATTACTTGTTCAGTATAAAGAAGTTTGAGTGCCTGCAAAAATAAATAAGCAACTAAATACTATAATGAAGTACAATTAGTCAAAGTAATTTTTAACCGTTCTAACACATTATGCCTCTGATAATTACTTCATTTAAGATCTAATTGACCAAAATAAAAAAAGTATTCCTGTGTACTTACCTCGTGAAACACAATATAAGTATGTATATATATCTGACAATGAAAAATCCAACTAGTTAAAAAAGTAAAACAGTAAGGTTGTTGTCTACATTTTCAAAGAAATAATGAAAACAGAAAGTCATCATACTTTAATAATAAATACCTATATGTTTATAAAGAATGACTGAATATGATTGAATCCTATTTTTCATTTGTTTGAGTTTAAAGCTCGAATTGGTTAGCACTAGTAGCAGGAAAAGGTTTAGGTTTGTACCTGCTGTTTTTCTGTGTTAGCGCTGACAACATGTCCTGGATGTACTCCACCTTTGCCAACATCAACCGAGACATTTTAAACCCAGATACAAATAATAAATGATTACAGCCACAAAATAGGTCTCTCTTTTTAAATCATGCACAGTGTAACAACAACCACACAATTGAAATAAATCAGTCAGACATACAGGTTTAAGGATTCACAGTATACTGCACCATTACCACATTAGAGTTCTTTCCTGTTGCAGTCACATATTATTAGACAAATTGTTTTCAAATTAGCTTATTTTTTCTTTTATAACCCTTTCACGCATAGTGGTCACTACAGTGGATAGCTATTCAAAGGTTGTGTTCTTGTATTTGTGTCAGTGATGATGGTATACTGGCACATAAACCTTTTACACAGTGTATATTATTTATTCATTTGTCAAATTCATAAGTCAAAACGTATGTTGTCCACCTAAGTGGGCATGTAACAAACTCTTTGAAAAAAATATTTTTTATGCCTAAAGATGAAAAGAAAATCCTGATTGAGTTTGTCATAATTCATGCATGAAAGGTTTAAGTATTTTGGGGTTAGGTAAAACCCACTTTTTGAACAGTGCACCTGCGCCTATGAATCCTTTGACTGTTTGCTCCCTGACATGTTCTAATGGCTCATTCTCGTGTTTCTGTGTTCAGATGTTTAGCCTCAACTTGCATGGATTTGTCTGAAAGACAAGACAAGGCTTTAAGAGAGATTAATGTCCTCTATGTATCCAACACAGATAATATCATTCAGGGATGTACTCCTGGAGCTCCTTATGTCTCATTGTGGACATGCTCAACATTCTTAGACATGTCACAAAAGAACAACATTAGTGGGTAACGATCAGCTGTTTCAGATGCTTTGCTGGTATCAGCCAAAACCAATGAAAAACATCTTTGAAGTGACTTTAGTGCATTTGGCTCATGCAGGACTTGGTAAAAACAAAGAGATGTTTAACAGCAAAAACTGTTAACTTAAACAAAAGTCTTTGATATATGAGCACCACATTTTTAGCATTAAATCATTTGAGGTCAGTCTTAAATCCTACTGAGAGTTAGCACTGCCTGTTCACCTATATTATAGATAAGTGCTTCAGTATAGCTAAAGAGCTGCTTTAACCGATTAGAAGCAATTATTCATTGACAACATTCAAGTAATGCTCAGGTGATAAAAGTAAGCACTAACTTCTCAGGTGCAATTTAAAATGAGCAACACAGCAGAATAGCCGACTGTTTTTTTACTAAGAGCCTTAAATTCCCTCTGAATGTGTCTTTCATTTCATGTGTTTCACAACTGGCTGGTCTTATCCATGAGTGACAAGAAGTTGGTAACGAAGCAGAATGCAGCCTCAGACCTCGATGAAAAACACATTTGTTCCTGCCTGCTTATGTGCATATACAAAAACACTAAATAAAAACCACAACCAAAGAAAATGGAGAAAGGAGACTCTCCTTCATGGGAAAAGAGGAAACGTGGCCTGTGTGGTCGTAATAATGAAGCAGAGGCCGTAGTTTCAACAGCTGCCTTTTTGCTGTGGTTCTGTAATAATGTTACTTTATGTATTTTATGAATTTATTTGATTCTAGAGGGAATGGAGCCAAAGGAGATTGTGCAGTTTAATTTGATGTGAGAGACCATGTTACTATGTGTATACATGTATACAGTGCTAGTAAGTGAGTGCATGTGTATTTCTAGTGTGATTCATTTGCGGTGAATAAAACCAGCTGTTTCTATTGAATGGTGGCCAGGAATCCCGCGTACCCAGGGGAGTGACGGTGTAACAGACCACTGAGTACAGACTTAGCTAACATCGCCTGACCATCCTCTGGCCAGTGTGTTGTGCTTCCCTCTAAGGTGACTGTTGGGCAGATCGTCGCTCACAACTATGAATAACACTATTTCTTCCAGTGAATCATCAAAAGCTGCCCACAGAAACACAGGCATGCAGTTGGTAACTAAGCAGCTCTCCCTAAAATATTTGTATCCCATTCACGGGCAGCAAAATCCCCTAAAGTGTTCTTAATCTTTAGTGTAGGAGCTTATGTTGGGTAAGTGAAATTAAGATGAACTACCCTCCTATATGTCATTATTAGTACACTGATGTATGTATGTGTAATATGCTGCAAAAGTGTATCACAGGATTGGTAATAGTTTTCCCCCACGTTAGATTCATGTTGTAAGAACAAGATTTTGATCTACACTCCACAATCTGGCTCTGATTTCATTCAATTACTCTTTCAGGTTGAGTTCTAATTAGTATTAATGTTGTTTTGTATTAGCCATATATCAAGCAGACAAATAAAGGTACGGAATCTTCTCATCTTGAATTAAATACTGATATAAAAGACCTGCAAAGGAAAGGAGGAATATTTTTTCATTCCTAATAAAAAGAAATTAAATGTACAGTTAACAAGACTTCCTTTAATGTCATGATGCATAGTGAAATTTATCATAATGTAAAAAATAACAAACATTTTGCTGGATAGTATGGTGACTTAATCAGATAGTGACACACAATCCACTGCTAAAAGCCCATGGCAAATGTTACGTTGGGCAATCAGGCTGTGATTGCAAGTATGATTAAAAATAATGGGTGGATAATTAGTATGCATAGAAACTGACCTCTGCACAGGGGCTATTTACAAAAAAAAAGAGAAAAAAAATCATATAGGGTGCATTATAAATTGTACCCACTCCACCTTCAGGATATTTTCCAAGCCAAGCAAATGGACAAATGTGCTTTAATTGCACTGACCATGTTCAGTTCTAGAATTGTCCACAGTGACAGATTGTCAGCAGTCAACAGTAACTTCAGTTTGATGCTCTATACAATTTGCAAGAAATTGAATGCCTATTTACAGCATATAAAATGTTTTCAGTGTTCTGCATTAGCTCACAGGACAACAACAGAAGAGATAATTTGTCTTTGACTGGCTGTAAGTTGGAAACCATGCATTGAGCATCTCATGAAATTAGCAAGTTTTAGATCTGGATCGATCTTGGAGATTGTGGTTTCATTTCTGGGACCTAAACCAAGTCCAGCCTCTGCTGACACCAGGAATTTGTTTGTTTGTTTCTTTTTTATTAGAAATCACTCCACCCTTTGCTAGATATTGCAAACATCAAAGAAATAAATACTTCCCTGGCTCTGAGACTTCACAAACTCACTCAACAAACTTCCTGGTCTAGTATGCAGATGACATTCAAACGTTTGCATACTATGAAAGAAGAGTGTCTGATCAATTACACTCAACCCGTTACTGGGTCTTATAGAATGGCAGCAAGACAATAAAATAGACTGAAGTAAAGTCAAGTCAAGTCATTTTGGTGCCAAAGAGGTTAGAAGGTTAGAGCTCATGAGCTCTATGAATTAAGTATTCAAATCTAAATTTAAATAATGTTTACCAAATATAAATTCAGGCCACTGACCAGAGCAAATACATGCTTTATTTATAAAACTATTATTACTATTAATGCATGTTTCATGGATCTCTCCAAAAAATCTATCAGGGGGCTGCCGCTTCTAGGAAACAACATTCTACTCCACCAGTCAAAGTGCATTTCTGATTTTCTGAGTAAGGCAGGACAGACTCAGTAAAGCTGTTTCCAAAATGAAATCCAAACATGATGAAACTGTTTGGAGATAAACTCACAATGTCCACATTTCAAATGTCTAACTGGAAGCTTTGCTTTATTGCGAACATATTTTTGCATTTTCTTGATATTTTTGTATGCTCTGAGCAGTTCATCAGGCCAGCCTAGTAGTTTTTTTTTTCCTACACCAGTTATAGTTTCAATCTTATTAAAGCATTTTTAAAAAGTCTTTACAACGCCACGGGTGCTTGACTTTCTTCCAAGGAATGTATTTATCAAATACAGCGGTAAAGCCTGGGGGTCATTTCGGTTCATGTATGCTGTTTAGCCAATTTATTGTTTTATCATTATTATGTTTAACGTCATCACCACCAATGGGGAGTAAGGTTGTATACTTAGTTGCGTTAAGTCGCTTCTTTGGAGGCTGGAATGTAAATCCAGGGGGGATTAGTGAGAACACAGTGAGCTGTAAACCCTTCAGTAGCTCTCCAAGAGGTCTTTGCCTTAGTGCGTAAAGTTGGGAAGGGGGCTTCGGACGCACTGCGCAGCACTTATTATCCTACAGGCTCCATGTGCGTCTCCTCTGCGGGATACTTGACAGGGATTTGTGATATTTTGATGGCACTACCCGCGCGGGTCACTGACAGATGAAAACAGTGGCGTTTGGCGGATGTTAAGGCGTTTTCACTCGAGAAGATCATTTGTCCCGGAGCGCAAAAAGGGACATGGGTCAGCTTTATGGTGCGACTCTTTTACCATTTTGCGTTTTCTGTGTCGTTTTCCTCTGGGAATCTGGTGCCAGCTCCATCAGGACGACGCTTGCAATGGACACCTCAGGGTAAGTCTCAGAGATATTAGTTGTGGGTCACATATAAGCAATATTGTTTATTGTTAATGAACGGCAGTGTGATGATGAAACTATGTCTGCTGCGCTCATAATTACGAGAAGTTGTATTATGTGCGTTTCTATCTTGAAGTATAAAAAGTTTCAAAAGTAGCACAAATTTCTGCACGAAAATGTTTGACTTATCGTTTATTTATGCTTTACGGTGGTTTTATGAATTAATGTGAGATTGAAGCTCTGCAAGTTTCTTGGCAGCTACCACTCCACTCATTACATTTGTTTGGCATTCAATTAAACCTCAAAACAGTCATTTCATTGTCAGATTAGCATACGGTGCCAGAAATCATAACAGAGTTTAGTCTACGTTTTATGGGTTTCTGCTCTTTGCGACATGCTCTGTGAGCAGCCTGTCACGGAGACCCCTGGATGAACCGCTGCAGCGCGTCTAATCTAATGTGATGCTCAAGGAAATGCAAAAAGCAAAGGGAAAGTCCAAATGGTTGAAATCGGTTGCGGTGAGGAGAGCCAAATGTTGCTTGTGCTCAGACATAATATGACAGATGCTGTTAAGATGCCCGGAGAGAGTAGGTCAGGAGGTGAGGAGTCAATGGGAATGGAGCACATGCTCCTAATATTCTGTAGAAGACAAGAGGAAACCACTAAACCGCAAAGCAACAGGTTAAACACGGGGTAATTAACCAGAGTTTCGTTTGTCCAAGCACATGAAAACATGGGCATTGCATCTTCAGATTTATGTTTCCAGGGTATGTGTGTTCATCGGATTCTATTACGGAGAAATGAAAATTACCGCTGTGATTGATGCCCTTCTTGCTCGAGCACATTACTACCTCTGGTAGTGTTAGTAGTGGCTGTGCACACAGGAAATATGACTGTATTGATATATTAGTCTGTTTCTTTGGCTGTTAAGTTTTTATGAAAATGTCAGAGTAGTTATTTGGGATTATGTTTCTAAATTAACAATATTCTCTGGGATTCTTCTGTTATGTCTTATGATATTGAAAACTGACAGAAAAATGTTACCAGACAGTCAAAGTGTTGTAAGCAATATCACAAATATCAAATAAATAGTTGCCTGTAATAGTCTAGCAATATCCAAACTGTATGATTTATCCATTGTAAATCTGGCCACTCTAAACCTTTCTTGGTCAACACCAAGTTCACCAAAACCTTTTCAGTAAAATTTGTATTCATTTAGTTTAGAGTTTACGTTAACAATATAATTGTATTATCAAGTAAGTGCAAGTCAAAAGACATTAAGTATCTTGTTTATTTGATTAAAACACTGCAAAATTTATACTTTAATTTACAAAAATATAAAACAAATAAAAGCATAAACTTATCCAGGTGGAGAAACTGCAACTGTAAAGAACAGAAGATTTTTCATATATACTTTTAAAAGTGAATCAGGGTAAACCCTCAAATATCAATTCAAAAACTGAAATCTAAATTTTTAAAAATCAGTTGGGCTCCAATAATGCCATGCATTTGCATACATGCAGACTAGATTCACACCGGTCTTTTATGTAACTGTACTTTCAAATAATAGCTTGGATTCCCTGTGGTATCAAACTTTGAATATGGGGGAATTCCATGCTAAACTGTAACATCCCCCTTTTCAAATCCAACCTTGGATCTCTTTTTGCTTGTACTTCCCCACACCATGTTTTATTACTATGTAGCTTAACACTGCTGGAAAACAGTGCCAATCAATCATATTTCCTTTTTCCTTTTTTTGCTTAGAATGGAGTGTCCTGATAATAAAATCTTGACGGTGGAATATCCCTGCATTAGGGCCGATGGGAAGAATGGCACTTGCTTCAGGTAAGCTGTGCAGCTGTCACTCAGATCATACATATGGATTTTCCTTGGACCCCCGAGGGCCTAAAATCTTGGCCACTAAGTGTGACAACAGTCAGTTACTCTATATCATACATTTATATCTATTGTTTTCCCTAGAAGAGTGACAGGAAATGATGAGTGCCTGTTAATCCTTGTAGGGCGAATTGAACATGAATTATTCTGAGGTTATGGAACAGTTTCTGCAACCACTAAACCACTCTGCTGTGTCATTTCCACAAATCCACATAGTTTATCCCCTTTTGGAAACTCTACATATCCACTTGGGAGTGAAAAATAAAAAAATTCCCAAGGGTCATTACATAGAGATTAAATGACGATCCTCGGTGAAGATAAACGTGTCAGATAACCTTTCAGAGCATTCTTTTTTTTTTTTTTAACTTGTGTTGTTGATTCTCTTTGATAACTACTAGAGAATGTATAATTTCAGTGTTTAGCAACACTAACGTTGTTTTCCCTGAAGTTTCCATCAGCACGGAGATGATTTCCACTCTCCTGGCCCTGTGACAATAAAACAGAACTTGAGTTTGGGTCCAAAGCTAAAACATTTCGGGAAAGAATCCCCCTTCCCCTGGGAGTAAGGCCTGTATTTTAACCTAAAAAGTAGAAGCAGTCTGTGAAGTGATTAGCTATTTTTATTATACTATACATAGAGAAGGACAAAAACCTCTTTAATTAACAACACCAAATTTGGTTGAGCTATTGAATCAGCATTTAATAAAGGCAGTTTTTATGTAATATGTACAAAGTCAAGTAAAGTTGAACAGAGATTAGAGGGATATAGTGTGGAGCAATCCTCTAAAGTTATGAAATATTACCTGAAGTAACTGGCCCCTCTCTCGTGCTTTTTCTTTATTACTCATAATCTCCAGAAAATGTTTGACATTGTATTCTGTGTGTTTTGAAACAAAGGTTATGCAGACATTATGGTACTTTATAAGACTTTCACCTCCTGATACATCACACACAACATGAAAAAGTTAACATGGATCACTAATGCTGACACCGAGATAAGTTTTGTCTGAAGCCAAACTTTGGCTGAGGTTTGCTTGTTGGTGTAAGAATATCTTTTAATAAATGAGGCACCAGGTCTGGTGTGAGGTCAGACCATGTGATCTGTTTGCTTTCAAGGTTAGACTGTAACAGGCTCTGTGTCTTGTTTAATTTCTGGCTCTATGAGAGATCTGTGGTGCTGGAGGAGGTGGATTAGATGAGGTTGTATTTTCCTTGCCATGCTTTTCTTTGTTCTCTGTTCAGCACAGACCTGGATCAAAAAGATTTCACAGATGACTTCAGGGGGAAACCAGATTGGTTCATTGCGTATATAATATATGACGTTCAATTCTGTTTTAGCGTAGGCTGTATGTTGTCCAGACATAACTGATGAGTGCCACACCACGTATTCATCTGTATTCATGAGACTATTTGGTTTTCATCGTCCGTCATAGATTTATCAATCTTCTGGATTTTATCCAGCACATTTCTCTAGACAATTACTGTTAGTTACTGCTGCTCTGTGTGTCAGACTTATCCATGGGCAACATCAATTTTAGTGCAACTGGCTTTTACTCTCTCTTATTTTTTGTCACCATCTACTGGACTTGACCAGTCAAGCTTGCAGTGGCTAGTATTGTGATGAATGAACATGTTCTAAAAGGCTTAAGGTCAAAGAACTGCAGTGTATCCCTCTTGTATTGATAACATGCATTAGAGCCAGATTTATTCCCTAAAAGGGATAAATGGAGCAGATAAAGTGGCAACTTCCATTGTGTGAGGTCTTGTTTGGCTCAGTCACTCATGAATCCTGTTGTTTTATTGCTTTTTATATTATTTTACACATGTGAGCAACATCAGGAGGAACCTGCATTGAATTAGCATGTGCTATAGCCAAAGTGGTATATCTGGGCAGATAATACAGAACATGCACTTTTTTATATATCTGAGTTAGCAAATGTGCAATTGTTACAAGATAAGAATAAATCATTTGATCAACTAAAATATTTCAGCATGCTGATGAAGAGCTACACACATGACATCTTAATTGGCCATCACTATAATAAGGAAGACAATTACAAATAATTTGGAGCATTTAAACCTAACTGTCTAAATTATCCTGGGTATTTTTAGTTATGGGCATGCTCAATGACAATGCAGTTTGGGAAGTCACAGTGTTATTTCGTTGTTGCTTTATTTTACAGCTTTATGGTATTGCAGTAGTTAGTACTACCTCCTCGCAGCATTAAGGTCCTGGGTTTGAATCTGCTGGATGACTGGGGCCCTTCTGTGTGGAGTTTAAAGGTCTCTGTTATATTAACTGGTGATTTAAAATTGGTCCTATGTGTGCATATATTTTAATTTATCTCTCTCTGTTTACTTAGCCATAGACTGGCAACCTATTAATTGGGATAGAGATAAGCTTTTGGAAAATTGGCCTTTTGATGATGGGGCATAAACTCTATATGCAGGGTGGATACAGCCACTCTTTAATTATATTCTTCAATGGTCAGCAAGGGGCAGCCCCTCTGGTTGCAAAAATGCTTGGTCGTATAGAATCCTAGGAAAATCATTCTATTGTATCTATCTGCTCTTCCATTAATCCATCCATCCATCTTGTTAATTCAATTAGGGTTGTTTAGAAACTGGAGTCTTGTTCAGCAGTCACAAGCCAAAAGGCAGGACACACCCCTGTAATCCACAAAAGTTGATTCTGTTCATGTGGACGTAATGTTTTCAGTGGGAGAAACATTTTGTCAATCAAGTGACTTCTTCAGTCTCAGCTGACTGCAGGTTTCCCCAACTTATAAACAGTGTATTTGCACAATAACGGAAAAAGGCACCACTGGCAAACAATGGGTTGTGAGGTCAGTTTCATAACCATTAATATGCAAATTATTAAGACCATTGATCAACAACCACTGACAAAGACCATTGATCAATGTCAACTGATCAATGGTCAATTGTCATTGATCAATGGTCACCTGGAGCTTTCTTTAGGTGCCTTCCCAGCTTTGACAAATGTCCAGCTGGGATAACCGCAACAAGAGTCAAAACTTGAATACTAATGTGTATGCGCAGGTTTACGGTACACATTTTACAACTTTTAAACGTCCCCAATTACTCATGGAAATCTCTCAGTCTAAGAAGGCTACTCTGCCACTTACCATCTCCTGCTTGGTGAACTTGATGTGTTGTCCACCGAGTTAATGTGATCAGTGAGTTGTGTTACGTCCTCACATTTGATTTTCACCCAGGTGTCATCGACATTCCTGAACCACTGACTTGGTGGTGTTCCAGGGTAGGATAACAGAGTCCTGTTTTCCACTTCTTGCATGTACACGTTGGCCACAACGGGTGAAACTGGGGAACCCATGGCAGACCCATCGGCCTGTATTACTGACCATTGTATGTGAAATATGTAGAATGAAGACACAGTTCCAAAAGCAAACACACTTGGTCAATGCTGAGAGTGGTCCTGTTGCTGAGATTAGAGTTATCTTGTAATCTCTTACGAATTACCACCACTGCTTCAGTGACTGGAACACAAGTGAAGAGAGATGTAACATCCTCCATAATAACATCTCTTACCTTCTCAACAAAACCAGGGTGTTCTTGATGTGGTGTTTATAGCTACCTACCAACGGGTTGAGGATCAAAGCCAGAAACTTTGAGATGCTATAGGTGATTGAATTGATCATACAGACAATTGGTCTTAAAGGTACACCCTGTTTATGTATCTTTGGTAAACTATACAGACTTGGCGTAGCTTTCCCTGGGTTAATAGCATTTTCTTGTTCTGACTACTTCAGACAATATATCACCCTCTTCCGGTAACCACTACCTGGGTCTCATTTCACAGGGTCATGAGTATTTTTGTCACTGAGCAGTGACAAAATTGTTTCATGATAGTCTTTCTGGTTAAGCAAAACCATGCATCTGCCCTAGTCTTCCAGAAGGATGATACATGTTGGAATGTTGGGCGATGTCAAATCACTGATTAATCTAATATGTGAGACAAAACGCAGGTTCCATCCACAATCTTACAGCATTTTGTCATAGCCTTGAGTGAGAAAGCCTACACTATTCTGAGGCGACAATGCTGACTCCCTCTCTTTACAAAGACCTCCGTAGAATACCAAATGCAATTCTGCTGAAAATAGTTTGTATTATAACCTCACATGACCTCTGTACATGTAAAGAAACCCACAGATTGACAGGCCTGCCATGCTGAGTTGTCGTGGCTAAGCCATAAGTGGACAATTGAAGTCTTTCAATTGTATGTGACCCACACCGGGTCAGTTTGACAGTCTAATCTCAACCCGCAGCATTGCAGTGTCCAGACAGGCTGTACATTTTCCAGGAATTTCTGGTTCTCAGGGATTGTATTTCTTTACCTGGCACTGGTCTCTCATATTCAAATAATCTGGGAATATGTGCTATTTCTATAGCTTTTATTGAAGAAGACATGTTAGGCGTTTGGAAAAATTCACACCTTCCAAAGAAAATGAGCTTAGTTGCTGTGAAAACAGCAAAGGAAATTATGGAACTTAAATCATGGTTGCTCTTACCACGAGCTGTTTCACTTTTATGAAAAGGATCTTTTAATGTTTGACAGTCATATTTCACAAATATTGGACATTCGCTTATGAATCTGGTATTGCATTCTTTAAATAAATACAAATTAGTCCAAACTGTTGTCAGCACAATGAAGCTCTGACTCACCATGTATTGCAAGTGGTTGCTGTCAATGTTTATTTCGCTGATTATCTCAGCTTTGGTGTTGCCTTCCTCTGCTGTATTCCATCTGCCTTAATGTTAGTTGAATGCCTGAAATGTAAATGACATGTCTCGGTCTCAGGGGGGATTCCTGGTGTTGTGCAGAACTAAACTCACCATCTAAACAAAGACCGCATGTCCCCTCGCCACTGTGGCTTTCACAGCAATGAAGATGAATCAGCTCAATTTCTGCATTTCTATTGTTCTACCCACTTTGTGTTCTTATTCTGTCTTCACTGGTGGTCAAATTTCAGCCTGGCCAAGCCAAATGTACATGATTTGTACCCTGTTTCTGAGTGAGTGTGAGTGCCAGTTTGCATGTTTATACATGAGAATGTATGAATTGTCTCTGTATTGTCTGTGTTGGCAGTTACTGCAGGTTTATGATGATGGGAGTTAATTTTCTGCCCTCGTGCTTTAAGCGCTCTCAGCTGTGGAGTCAGATGGAAGACTGATGTGCTCCACTAAACTATAAACAAATTTTTTCACATGATTGACATTTTCTAGTTTAAATACCCTGCAGGGCTCATTACTGCAGTAGATAACACCCATAAGATCATGCTACAGTATGCAAGTAGGGGATGGTGATAAATGTTAGGGAGACATGGTTGATCCTAATTGTTTCCATACTTTATGCTACTTTTGTTGTTACAATGATCCATCCCTCCCAACGGGATCATTATAGTTTTTTATTCCATCATATCCGAGAAGTTCTTAAGCGGTATTCATCTTTGGGATTAATTTACAGACTGTAGGATAACATAATGTTTTTTTCAAGTATAGAGAGGATGTGGACATTTCCTTTGCAATTGGAGGCTGTGGCTAGGTAGAGTGAGTTCTCCTTCATTTGGAGGGTCATTGGTTCAGTCTCCAGCTGCGCCAGTCTGCATGTCAAAGTTTTGGGTAAGAACCACAAATTTTATCTAAAACATCCACTGATGTCTGTGAGAATAGAATAAAAGCAGTGTGTGAAAGTGCTCAGTAAGACATAAAATAGCATGATAAACGTAGTACTTTTACCAGATTTCTGTGTTCTATGAGGCTTAAAAGTTCAACCCATAACAAACTTTTTGTCTATTTCATTTGTTGTAGTGTGAGTTCAGGAAATCAGGAAATCAGGTGCAGAGAAGTTTGCCTTTAGTTAAATACACTGGAACAAGATGACTTAGCATTGCTAATAATTAGAACTATTATTATTACTATCCACTGAAGCAAAGTGTACAGCTAGCTAAGACAACAGCTCAGCCAAAAGCGTCACATCGTCATAAGCATGAAACTCTCTTCACAACTCTATGCACATTTCTTGTAGAAAGAATATTTGATTCTGGGTTTTACTATTGCACTGAAAACAGCATGTTCTGTCACCATCAGTAAAATTACTACTATATTTAGAGAGAATTACTGAATTCAGTGGCTATTGAAGAAAGAACTGCAGCTTTACATATTATTTTATTTGACAACATTAGAAAGTTGTAGCCATATGTGGGAGGAATTTCTAAAGTCAGTAAATGCTGTGCAGTTGACTGCATTTGCAATCATTCCCTGACTTTGGTTCCAGGAATATCTCAGGTCTGAGTCACAAAGTCCTTGGTCATGTTGGCTGAATTTTTCCCTCTAAAGCTTCTTTGCGGGGGTCTCTGATATCACTACGATCTTGAGCCTTTCCACACATTTTTTCCTTCACCTTCACTATTCGTCTTTTCTATTTGTCTGAAAATCGTCCATAGAGGAAATTCTTCACTCGCGGTCCTCACTTCAAGTCAGCATGGAGGATCTAAAAGCAGGCCAGAATATTACTGGCAAATGTATGTTCTAACGTTAACCCCTGTATAAATGACCTGTTAACTGTATTTAATATGATGTTTGCCTATGATTAGGCTAGAAGTGAAGGAACACACATGCTGAAGCGCTCCACTGGTCAAAGGTATAATACAAGCTTTAACATTATGAGGTTTAGTTTAATTCATCCTTAAATTTCTACCCACAACTGCTTCCTTCAATAATCCTGCTGTTTCGCCTCTGTGATTGCATGCCGACTGCAGTACCTGGCATTCAAATGCATTTCATATCAGATGAAAGCTGTATGCAGTTTCCAAAAAGCAGTTTTGGCCAGAGTTTCTCTTTTGATTTTAAACAATACATTTCTGTGCAGAAAATCCATTTTATTAAGGAAAGAATGATCCGTCCCAGTTTGGTTTTAACTACACAGTGATGTGGCTCTAAAGTCAATTTGATAGCAGGTTATTTCAGTTCGTTGGTTCAGACTAAAATATCCCCGTAACTGTTGATTTGATTACCATGAAACTGAGCACTGCTTGGGTAACACCCTCTGCCATGTACCTGACTGTTCATCTTGTGCCACCAGCCAGTCAACGTTTTCAGCCATGTAGAGGAATATTTAAACATCTCCTAGAAAGATTGGTGCACATGCCATTTATGTTTCCCAGATGATTCCCGTTCTTGTAATCATATTCTGTAGCAGACATGTAGTCCTGTCACGAAATACTTAAAGAGTGGATAGCAGTGGTTTTAAAGGTCATGCCACAGTGTATGTATATTTATAGCACAATTAGAACATCCTGCTAAACAAAAGTTCAGCATGTTTCTTTTACTTTCTATATCTTTTGGTCAGAACAGATGAGGTGAAAATATTTACATGTATGGAAACTTTCAAAGTGCTCAGTAAGAGGCATAGATTCCTTCCCAAGCACCAAGTCCAAACACAACCCCCTCCACCCACAGCCGCCCTATGTGTCACCCAGAAACATTTAAAGTGTTCATTTCTGGGACCCGACGGAGTCTGACTCACCTCCATGCCTGGACTCCATCTCCATCTCCACTCTCCAGCTTCCCTCTTTCTAGTTGAGCTCTGCTTTGCTCTGGGGAGACACAAGCCAGGCCTCCGTCTAGTAGCCTCAGTATTAATGCTGGGGTAGAGGTCAGGTCAAATGTAATAAACAACAAGTTTTTTACATGTTAGATGCTGGTTTGAAGAGAAGGTGATTACACAGCTTTGACAGTTTTTGTGCTAACCAGATATGTTAGTGTTGTGTTAGTGTTGAGAAATTGGTCCCGTCTTTGTCCTTGTCAAAAATGATAACGGCTGATCTCTTTAGGGAAAAAGAACTAAGTGTGACAGGAAACACTTTAGTCGCTCTTGATTTGACCCAGCAGCCTTTGCTTGTGTCCTGATAATTTCACCTCTTAGGACCTTTGTGTCCTGGGAAAGGGTAAGATGAGGCCACAAGGGAACGTCTCTGGTGTCACGGTCCCGCTGAGTGAGGAGTGCGTGTAAAGTTTCAGCAGTAAAAACTGAACTAACACTTATTTCCGGGTGAATGACTCCCTAACTTCAAAGTTCATATAGACCAAATCATTCAATGTCTAACTGACTGACCAATTTGTTGACTGACTGATTGACATGCTGAGGTGATTGATTAACTCATTGAGAGGCTGATAGATTGTGATGATGGTTATCCTTGTGTGTCTCTGTGTGTGAGCTTTGCTCTGTGACACCTTGTGTTATGTCAGGGTCTTAAACTCTCTCTCTTCTCCTTTGGATTTATTGCATTAGATTTGGCTTTTGCCTCAGCTCTGAATCCTAAAGGGACTCTTCACATTCTTAGATACTTAGTGATATTAAATGGGGTAGCTTGAAGGCTTAGTTGGAATAAAATGTATATTTAAAAAGTACTGAAATCACTAGTTGTTAAAAAAAAAAATCAACAGCAAAACACAAACAACGGAAATGAGTCATCAAGCAAATTTTGAAATGGCACTCACGACATGAGAACTAATATAATTTGGCATGCTACTACTGGCATTCACCCAACATGCATTCATCAATTTAAATAACTTAGATAAGTTATATAACAGCCTCTGCGTGCATGTTTCTTTGATAGCAAGTTGACATTTTGCACAAAGAAAACTCCAGAAACTTGGGAAAGAGCAGTAAAAAGAACAAGAAGAGACTCCAAACTGTTTTTCCTGCCCAGTTTTGGCTTGATGCTATGCCAAGTGTTCAAGAAACCATCGATTCAAGAAACGTCCATTATGTAGTTTTCACTTTTTTTCAGCCTTGGAGTTTAGAAAGAGATTTCTTTGTTTATGTAAGGAAGGCTAATGCAGTGATATGCAATATTTTACCCAGATTTTGCCCATATTTAACAAATTAATTTTGACATAAATTGTAGCTTATGTAATTATGATAAAATCTGGAGAAAAACACAATTTTGCAGTAGTCGTTATAAAACAACCATTTGCATTTCGTGCTGGTCCATAAGCAACCAGTATATCCCTTATTAATGCAAATGTATAACTAAAAAGAAACAAAAACATGCACAGCAGGGAGAGCTAAAGAAAGGTGCCAAGATGACAAAAAAAGAAAGAAAAGTAAAGGAGGTGTTGTGTGACTTTGGAAAGAGAGGCATCTTTTTGATCCATATGGAAGAAAGCTGCGCACTGGCAGTTGGAGCGTTCGCCTCAGTGGGGGATTCGCCTGTAAAGGTCTATAAAAAGATCAGAAAGTGGAAATCAGAGCATGCAGGCAGGTTGTGCTGTGTGTTTTTCCTTTCTCTCCTGTAGCTGGCTTCCCACCTAGATGACTACATGTGGTGGAGTGCTGAGTGAGGCTCTGCTGACGGGTCGCTCTGGGTGAATGAGATGTTCCCTTAGGAGGACATCACCTCTGCTCCGCTCACATCCACATGACATTCACTCTCATTTCAAACTCTTTTCTTTCATTCATCACACTCTGAATCCATTACTGTCACTTGAACTTTTTCTATTTTTTATCTACTCCTCATGTTATCCCTTGACACATCCATCCATTCTGGCCCGTCATGCTTTGTTTTTTTCTTTCAACCTTCCTGTGTCCTTCCTCCCTAACATTTTATCATACTGTCTCCTGTTTCCTTTTATCACATTTATCACATATTTTCTCAGTTTCTACTTCCTCTCTAAGGGTCCTTACCCCTTCTATCTATCCACTATCCCTCCATTCCCAACTTTTCAGTTTCCCTTATTGGATCAGAAGCATCAGAAACGTTAGAGATTTCAGATACTACAAAGGTTTTTGTAGTCTTGCAAATCTGGGGGCATTATGTAAATATGTGGGGGAGAGAGATAACAAATTGGGACCCCTGTTAACACTAAGCAGTATACATGTCATATATGTTCTGACTTGTCACTATTTTTTAATAACATCAGTCATCCAGGTTGTGGTGATGAAGCATACTCATGGAGAGCACGCAAGCTGATTTGTGTTGAATGTAGAGGGAACTTAACAAGATGTCAGACTGAGGAAAACAGGGACACCGACATGTTAAAACAGAAATGAGACAGAGGGAAGTCTAGATGAAGGAACTGGGGGATGCGAAGAAAAGAAATCAAGACATAAACCAAAACACAAGATTGCATAATGAAAGTCATCACCAGAATACCTATAAAGTAAGAACAGGAATCAAAGACTCACTGAAATCATGATGAAGTTTTCTAGAATTATTTACTAGAATAAAGAAACCAAAAGCAAATATGTAATCCAGCAAACATAAAAATCAAATTGAACTTTAGATTTTCAATAAAGCATAAACCAGCATTAAAATATATTAACTTAGAATGTGAAGCTCAAATAGACAGAAAACTCTTAGGACATGATAGTGAGACCGCATGTGTTTTTCCATGCATTTATTTTTGGACACATTTTTAATTTACGCATTTTCAAAAACCTGAGTAACAGTTCATTCATCATTAAAGGCAAAGAAAGGTGGAAAAAGTCATGGAATATGGCAACAAACAGCATAACCTGAGTAGCATGTAAACTTATACATGAAACAGATGTGACGTTTGTAATCAGTATAAGTTGCACAGCTGTTTTATTTAATTATATAGTTGTTCTTATTCGACTCCTTTAAAATGATTCAATAGCACTTGACAATAGAACGGGCACAACTAACTCTTTATCTTGATGGAGCTAATTCTTGATATTTTATTCATGTATAACTGAATAAAAAGAACATTGAATTGGCATTTTCACATTTGTGTTTAATTTAGTGTATTTCTGTTCAGTTACGCCAGAGTCCACTTTGTACCTAAGGCCTGAAACGCATCTAAATACAATTTAGCCATAAATGTGCTTTATGTTTACTTGGACAGGGTATTGTTTTTTGCATTTGTTTTACTTCCTCTAGACATATAAATCAGACATACATTTGGCAAGCCTTCAGCTATTGTCTGTGGACAGCACCTCTCAGGTCTTCCAGTGAAACCGGTACATTTCCAGGTGCAAGGTAATAAAAACCTAAAACATCTTCAGAGATTGAGATTGCATTTTGGCAATGCAGTGTTTGTCATGCTCCAGCCTTCTCAGACATGATTGGTTAGTAGAATTAAAACTGGTGTATGAAAATAGAAACCGGAAAACTCATCCACACAGAAGAAACATCTATATAGTGTGTGATGATAAAATAATAATCCCATGTCACAAGAAGAGCTAAAACTCACATTCTTGCCTAAAGTGCTGTGAATATTGATAGAAAGAAATCAAATACAAACTGCTCCTAACAGTAATCCAGGCAAAGAAGAACTAAAAGACATGTTTAAAAGTTTTAACCTTTCTTTTCTATAATTTCCTGCAGTGGCGACGATAGCACGTGTAAAACAAATGTGGCGATGAAGAAAAAAACAGGCAAGACGCATCAGCTGTGCATGGTTGTAAAGAAAGCTGCTCTCTGTAGCAGGTGATGAGAAGCAGGAGTGTTCACATGTGTGGGCATACCCATATGTTTTCTCTCTTCTGAGTGCTACATTATGATGTGTGTGGCTTGTATCTAAAGACCTACAAGGAACTGCATGCAGTGGTTCCCTCTGCTTACAAGCCATAAAACAAGCTATAAAAACACCAATGTTGCTAAAAAAAAAAAAAAGAAAGAAAGAAAAAAAGAAAAAGAAAAGAAACTCAGTGTTTCTCAGTTGAGTTGAAATGTGCCATTTTTGAGGCAACTAAGGGAGTTTCATCCTTTCTCCAAAGGATTCCCTAAAGACCTTATTGAAACCGATTGCTATATTTATTTTCTGTTTTCATGATGAATGTGCTGTTTGTACATGCTTTAATCATCAATCACAGAATAACTTATATTTCACCAGCAGGCCCGGTAGGCTTGTCTTTTAGTGACAGAATTAATACAAAAATTGGAAAAACAGTAAACAGTGAAATTAGGTGCTAAAATCCGTCATGTCAAACAGCAGGAAACCCCCTGACTGAAGAATGGAAGGAGGTGATTTAATTTCACTCTAAAACAGGTACAGTAATAAGGAACATATGCATCCCTCTGTGTGTGCGTGTCGTGTGTTTGAACAAACTGTAGCAGTATGTGCACGTGTGCTTCGTAGATCTCTGGATTGAATATCACTACATTTGATACTTTTATGTGAGTAGCTGCCTTTGAATGATTGTGTGTACAGGTGCCCATAAATGAGATCATCCTTTATGCTGGTGAGTGTGTGTCCATAAGGGTAAATGTTGTCTTAGTTTGTACATAGATGTATAGTTTCAATGAGTGGGACAAAATGAGCTAAACCGTAAACATATGTGTGCACATATTTGATACTTACAGAGTATATGTGTGATTTCTGGGGATTTTTATACTGAAAGAAAGGTACTGACAGCTCAGCGCAGTCCACATCACACATTAGATAAGGTCAAATTTACCCTCAAGCTCTTAATATCTCAGAGAAACTCTCATCAAGTGGAAAAAAATAGTGGACTGAATTCGATCCTCTTAGAGGTTGTTTGCATTGCATCCAGGAGTCCGCAGAGGCAACCTATTCAAACTCTCACTCACTTTTCTCCCTTTGGCATTTTCTGTCTGTGTACTTTGGATTACGATCAACAAACCCCAAGCTGAGGGAACATTAACCTGTTCATTTTTCTCACACTTGGAGTCGGCAAATAATTTTTTTCTATGAAGCTGTATACCTATACCTATGTTTCATTACAATGAGAAACACCTTTTGTCAGAAAAAAAACCTTTTATGATTCTTCAAAGTTATGCTTCCTGTGTTTAATGGAGGCATACTTGTCTTTGGAAGGCTTTAGACCAGAGTTGGACCTCCCCAAAAACTCCACTAATCATATTCCATCTTTTTCTGATTAGCGCACACCTGAACGGCCCTCTGGACAAGCACAATGGCTGTTTTTTGGCAAACAATCTGCTCTAGATTAGCTCTGTTCTGCCCTTTTATGGTCACCCTGTCACTATTAATACCTCAACAAAACAAATCACCAGCCAATTGATAACAGACCGGAACGACATTGTTGTTGTGGTATTGTCTGAATTCGACAAGCCCAGCTGTGTGCATGTGCCTGTGTGCATGAAACGTGTATTGTGTAGCAAAAAATTAATATAGGGAATGTTGGGGGTGTGGAATTCAACAACTGGGGAGCTGCAGATAAAAACAGTGATAAATCTTGCAATGCTTTCAAAGTTTTCCAAGATCAACGAAGTCGTGAGGCCATTTAGAAGATCTGGAAGAACTATTTGGTTTTATCAGTTCATTACTTTTCTCTTGTGAGATTTTTAGTAAAAGGTCCTCCTTAAGAAGCAGCTTTTTCCTGTCTGGCATGTAAACTCAACCAGACACATCATTATGAGGGGTTTGTCGTTAGGTTGACCTCAATGTTTAGCTGCTCCCTCACCCTTATCTCGCACTTAGCCATTCCTCTTTGGTCCCTGGTTGCCCTTCTCTCAGAATGCCCACCACTCTTTCTTACACTTATTTTCATCTCAGTGGTTTCCTTCCATAAATATGTTAAAATAAATAGTATCCATACAAAAAAAAACAAGTGTTACTTTTGATAGCGTCTCTCTCTTTGTCACACATAAAGCACTAGTCTGAGTTTGCCAGTCCACTGCTGGATTTTCATTCACCTAAATTTCTGCCAGTATGCTAAGCCAAAATATGATACAGTGAGTAATGTGATGGAAACACATCGGTTTGGTAAATGACAATATTTCTTGTGGTCTCCCAAGATGCCTTCGTGATGTGGGAAAGAGGCACTAACATCTGGTATCAGTGGGCCAGTGAGTAAATCAAAGACTTTTTGAGGTCTGAAACATTACAGCTGCTACAAACACTGAAACTCCAACTGTAAAATTGTTGCCAATTAGAGGGATAGACGTGTTTAGCTGTTATAGAATATCAATGGTGATCAATCATTTACTATTTAAGGTGTATGTGCTTTCCTGTCTGGCTCTGCTTACGAGTCAGAAACCTCTTGATTCAAATTTAACCAAGAAGCAAAAAAACCCCAAGATTTTTTTATATTTACATTTTGCTTTTGGCAGCATTTTAAACATTTACTCTGAAATGCCTCCATAGAAATATAGCTATAAACATGCATAAACATGTAATTTGTCAAGTCCTCTTCATCTCCTTCCCCATGTGTTCTCCATTCAAGCTCTTTTTTCATGTCAGGTAAAATGCCAAATACCTTCATGTCCCTGTAGACTTGGACAAAGCAGATCATACATGTGTCTGTCACAGAAAAGCAGCTCAGAGGGTCAGAGATGCCACATTCCTGCAGAGACACTGAGCCACGACAGGGTCACAAAGGCCAGAGACCACAGGCAGAGCTCTGAGACACTCTCATCAAGTGATGAGGCTTTCTCAGTCTCAGCCCTTAGTCAGGTACAGTGCTGTTCTGATTCAAACTCCAACAAGCAGAGTCCAAATGACTGGAAATTGCTTTGCTCTGTTCATTTTGTTTTAAGATAATTTAAGAGTTAACAGCTGATGTTTTAAGAATGGTGATTATGGCTGCCAACATTGTAAAAGAGTTATGCATAAAACTGATGCAGAGATCATTTGAACTGCAACAAGGTGGGTTACTATTTTTTACATTTTTCATCTTTTGGTGCTTATGGAGGTAAAACTTTCCCAGAGCCTGGAAAAGTCATTTATTGAGATTTTAAGCCAAGCTGAAAGTTGTTTTTCAACTGCTGTCACATCACTTTATTAAATTTTGCTTTTTTTTCCCCCTTCAGACATTTACATAGATTTCAAATATGTGGTGATTTTATCTTGTGTTTTTGGCAAAAATGACTTGCTGTTCAGTGTCTGTCATCATTTCCAGATGAAAAAGAAGGTAATTTTTTTCTGGCCCTGAAGTCTGATGCATTTAATATTTAACATTTATTGCTTTTTTGCTGGGAAAGGAGGCAAAAATATTTGTAGATATATACTATTTGTTGCTGCCAGTTTGTTTGAACAAGTGCCGTGTTTGCTGAATGTGGAGCTCAGATATATACACATATCACCACATTTGAGAAAAAGTGTCATGTGTTAGTCACATGATTGTTATTTCCATCTGAATGAATTTACATTTGGAAGTTTGGCCCCACTCTTGGATACCCGTCATTGTGCACACATGGAAATCAGGCTGTAGTGAGAGCAAACCCCAAGCACAGAACAGAGTAGGTATCCGTGACAACAAGTATGATACTTAATAAATGTGTCACAATATGAAAAGAGTTGTGGTGGGCCACAAAGCAGCATGTAGGTACACAGCAGCTGTGGACAGGGCAGCTCAGCTTATTTCATAACTAACTGTTATAGATATAAAATTTAATTATTTTGGATGAACATAATTATAAAATGATATGCTAGATAGAAAGGCATCAGCTGATGAAGGCTACCACTGATATCAGCTGACCTGCTAGGATTATGGCTTAGCTTGACTTTGGGATTTGAACAGAGGAAAAGTGATTATCAGTACTTTGCTTTGTTTTTATTATATTTTACAGGTTGGGTAAGAGTACTTTTTGTATTCTAGGGTCTTCATTACAATTTCTCATGGCTCTGACAATAGGCTGATGGTTGGTGCGGTGGTGGTGGAATAATTAGCAGCGTTGTCTCACAGCATGACCTTTCTGTAGGTAAATTTCAGTTTTAAGTTCTGCTACAATAAAAGGCTGGAAGACAAAGCAAATGAGTTCAGGCACAAGTGGCTGCTCTGAAATGACATGAGAATAAGAGGTAGGGAAATCTGAATGACTGAAGCAAACTTTTTTACATGAAATTTTTCCCCCAGCAAAATGAAGCGAAAATCCCATGTTGCCTCATAAGTGTCCCAGTCCTTTAACAAATGGGCACTTACTAACCAATTTTGTTTTGAATTAAAACCACAGTCCTTAGTTTAACAATCTGCCATAAAATTTGAAAATGAATCATGAAATTCAGGCAAGCAGTTTTCCAGGAAATCATGCATGACAAAACACCATTTACAAAATATCACAATGACATTGTCAGGTTAAGCTGACCAACTCGTCTGTGGTCTGAGGTTTTCTGTATGATGGCACAAAGTGCAAACAAGACGTAAGGGGTCTGGTTTAGGAATTGTTTCACAAATTCCAGCAAGGATGTTTTCCTTTGCATAGAATTAAGAGTTTGCTGCTGTTACTCTGTTGTTAAGACACGCAAAATTGTATAGTGAAAAATTAAGGGAAGAGTTTAAGAGGTTTTTTTTTTTTAAAGTGAGTCAGGGCAGGAGGAAGGCAGGAGAAATCGTGGCAAATGGGGAGAGGTGAGGCATAACACAGGGGAGGAGAAGTGCAGGTCAGACTGCACTCTGGTGGAAGTGGCTCAGGCCTCCTGGGCTCCCAGTCAAAGCGTCCTCTGTTAGACCAGAGATCTGATGGGTCCCCTGAGGCCTGGGTCCTGGAAGTGGGCTGGCAGAGCAAATAAACAGAGAGGATGTGCTCGTGCTGAACACCTTCACATATGTATACTTACACGAGTTGAAAAGAACACACACATACAATTATACACTAAGAGATGCACTTGTGATGTGGACAACACCATCACACCTTTAGGGGGAAGCTGACGTAAGGACGGGTTTTGTTTAATTTGTGGAGACAGAGATCCTGGGAATATTTCTGAAGGACAAGTAGTTGGAATTGTCTTGATGTCTCAGTTGTGATGTGGAACAATGGGTAGAAAAGTATGAACTTGTGTACTATGAATGTGCTTTCAGTGCAGATTTAAAAACCCACACAAAGGGCTTATGGAAAGAACACCTTATAAAATTTTCTTCAAAGAGTTAAACCACAAGAAGGCTAGCAGCACATTGAAAAGAAAATTACAAATCTCAACAGAGAAAATGGACAATAGTGACTCTCAGAAGAACATATATATACAAAGACTTAAAGATAAATGTGGCTTCCTTCCAAAACTGTGCTCTGTTGTTCAGTCTCACTGTGCTAATGTGCTTCAGTGTAATTCATCATCACATCGTTGTACCCACCACAGCCGGCCAAGTTACTGAACTGCCTGCGACTGTGAGACTTGTTGAGCAAATAAATCACTTACATCACAGCTGATGCACATGTTGTAACACAGTTGTGACACATATATGCCACATCAGTAAGCAGCATCCATCAAAATGACAAGATGTACACACGTATATTCACACATTAACAGTCTCTTGTCCTAGTATGTCAAGGGGCTGTTGACCTTCACTGAGCTCCACTTCCTGTGTTCCTCCAACAAGAGTCCCAAGAGGGAGAACTCTAAACCAACAAAAACCTTCGTCCCTGTCTTTAAACCTCTTATCAATGTCCACCTCCTTTATTTTTATTTCTTGATATTTCCTGCCACATCTTAGCATCTGCCTCAGTTCATCACATATCTTGGCACCTTGAGGCAAGATATGGGAAATAAAATGAGACTCATTTCCAAAGACAATGCTAAGACCTATTACCCATTCTTCCCTGTATAAACTCTGCAAAACAATAGCACTCAGTTAAATGAAAGGCAGTTGTAATGCACAGTGACTGGAGCAATATTCATGGTAAGTGTCATACACGCACTGACCTACTGTCGGGACCACTGTTCTCTCTATGTGCTACAAGTAATATCCTCTGCAGAACTTTCCCACCTGTAAATGCAAAAATAAATCAAGGTACTGTCGGATTTAAAAACATAACAATGAACATTCCCCCCTTGGAAGGAGACCCCTTGCTAAAGTACATAATCTTCAGTGTAAAATGATCTACCCCAAGGCCTGCCTCTGGAAACTGTCCTCGAGTTTCTTCCAATGCCGCCATGCTGGTTTTGGCAACAGCTCCCACAGCAGGCTGGGATCCTACATGGCCCTGCCTGTACCCCATGCTGGGCAGGAAGCTGACGGGTCAGCCACCCGCAGCAAAATTGACTGTTTGGAGAAGATGGACAGAACCAAAGTTTGTATGCTATAATATGGAGAAGTTATGACCTCCTGGAGGTTGCATTTAAACATTTAAACAAAGCTAAACTATCAACAGACACCGTTGAGTCATTTTTTTTTTTAATAGATTTTGCATTGCTCTCTTTCAACCTCCCAAAATTAACAAGAATTTGGGGAATCTTGTCTGCAGGATGTGTGAGTATCAATCACAGATCATTAATCAAGGTCTTTTATTGGATAAGCACAAACCATGTAGTGCCCAATCGAATTCCAATGATTTGTGTATGGTAATTAATTGTCCTCTAGATACACAAGCTGTCAAAAACAGCAGCCAGCTGTCACAGTTAATTACATCCGCACTGACAGTATATCAACAAAAGCCAAAAGAGGTTGCCCAAATCCTGTCCAGACCTCTCTATCACCCATGTATTTTCTTAATACTACTAATTACAAGATAAAGTATTTATATTTTATTGTATACTTGGAGAGCCAGAAATGTCAGTAGCGTAGGCCAGCTAACACGAAGCAGTACATGTAGGCCTGTTAGTGAGTTGTGGGTGAACCGGGGTCGTAACAAGGCCATGGGTTCCTGTAAGCTAACTTCAAAGGGCAGAACAGATAATGAAAACATAAACATCCAAATCATGCTGCACCTTTAATATAAACTTTTCTATCCAACACAATAACAGTGGAAAACTGATCAGTTTATTCCTAGCTTTCATTAAAAATCTTTTCAACACTGCAGTGTTGTGGCTGCTGTTACGGCCTCCGGCCTCAGGTGGCCCCACCTTCCTCTAGGTAAATCAATGTGTTCCAGGACTCGTGTGTGTGATTGGTTACTGGGAGACCCATGCCAACCCTCTCTTATGCAGAATGAAGTGTGCCAGACCACACGGACGATTGGCTGCCCCGGGATCCCGTGATGCTCCAAGAGGCAATCAGTGGCTGATCGTACCCACCTGTGGCTACAAAAGGCTGGAGGTCCTTCACTCAGTGGCTGCTGCTTAGGACTGAACATGCAGTTTGCCCTTCGTGCCTCCCTCGTCGATCTTTGTTGAACTTGTTCATATTGCTGAACTTTGTCGAACCTTGGTGCATGCTTTAAACTTAGCCTGATTAGAGTTTTGAGCTGCTAGCTGGCTGTGAGTAGGATTTTGTGAAGCTGGCTTGCCTTAGTTAAAACCCTAGCTTTTATTTTGTGTGCGGCCAGCCTGCCTTAGTTACCCTTTAACTTTTACTCGTGACTGTTCTTTCTTTATGTAATAATTGTCTGCCCAGTGGTCTGTTGCACAGCCCTGTCGGTTTTCTGTTTAAAGTTTGTAATTAAAACCTTTTGCTTTACTCAGTTTTGTGTTGGGGGGCTCGTGTATGTTACTCCCTCCCTGACGCCTAGCAGAGGGGGTCGTAACAGCTGCTTATTTGTTTTAGTAGATTCATTGTTTATGACTGTTAAGAAAACACTTGAAGAAAAGCTATTTGCTATTTCTTAAGAAAATTATGAAACTGTACTTTCATTTGTATTTGTGTGCTTTATGGGATACAAGTAATAATACTTATTGGCAATTACCAGTACTGTAGGTCCATATTTTGATCTACTAAGGTTACAAAGCAAACAAAACACAAATGGGGAAAAAAACAACAGATTTTCAAAAGCACAAGGGAAGTGTTTCTGGGGAGATAACCCGACGGACCAGTTGCAGGAACCAAAATATGCTAAGAATTGTGCTGGAAGACACTTAAAAGAAGAGGAGGATCTATTGGTTTTGTGAGGAAAGAAAAGATGAGAGGTAAGTGTGTTAGATAAGATAAGATAAGATAGAACTTTATTAATCCCTCTGGTGGGCTCCTCTGGGAAATTCGGTTTCCAAAAACACAGCACCGACAGAAGTTACAGTTACAGAATGAGATAGATATATATATATATATTAGGGGTGCAACGATACACAAAATTCACGGTTCGGTTCGGTTCGATACTTTGGTGTCACAGTTCGATATTTTTTCGATACAAAAAAAATGTTCATGCCTTTTTAATTTGTCATTTATTAAAATTATAAATATATATTTTAACTCAAAAGTACAGTTTTTAAATTTAACCCTAACCCTTGTGCGTGTTTTTTATTTTGACAGCGAATGCGCACCTGCGGACCACTTATGTGCAGCCCTGGTTATATAGCTCGTCATATTGCAGCCACAGAAATTCTTTTGTCCATGAAACCATAAAGCTGCACTTTCTTTTTGCCTTATAGTCTGATTTGTCATAACTTCTCCGTTTTGTGGTAAGCTTTTCTTTGGCTGTCACTTCTTCACCCTGACCTGTCTTATTTGGCTCAGCAGAACTGAAATGCTTTTACACACGGACTCACATAAGCTCAGCGATTCTCTGCGCGATCAACCTCTCACATGTTTAAGCTGCAGGAGATTTCACTTGTCATGTTTGCATAGTAAGCTAACGATTAATAAGACGATGTCAGAGGAATTGGTGCACAAATTATCATCACTCACAGATCAGTGCTGTTGCTCTCTATACACAGTTCGCGCGATTGCAAAGTGAAAGCAAAAAAACAAGCGCAAATTCAAACGCGATTTCAATATGTCACATATTGACAGTGGCTCACCGATGCCAATGACATAATTACCCAGCTACATTTCTGAAAGAATGCAAAAGCATTGACATATATTTTTCCTTCCTACAATAGCCCGACGGGCAGGGCAGAGATAGATTTTGGTAGCCCGACTGAAAAAAATCGCTAGCTCCAGGACGTCGGGCTAGCGATATTGCGAGCCCTGTATCTGATTGAGGAATCACTCATCTTTGGAAAAGAGAGTTTATTACAGAGAAATGTCTCTTTCCAAAATAAAAGCTATACTATCCGCTTCTTCTGGGCTATATTCTCAGCAGCATAAGGAGAATCATGTGCTAACAGCTGTCTAAATGACTCGGCTAAAGTTAGTAGCATGCTTGTTGTTTTGGTCTTTGCACTAGGATGATGTCTGCGTAAATGTGCAGTCATATTCGTTGTGTTCCCACTAGTGCTTTCAGGTTAATCTCGTTGAAATGACCTTAACGCCACAACACGGCAAATCTCCGTTAACGAGCTACCACCGATCGCCCCATGTGTGGGGCTAGACGGCCAACACGTTAACGAGCTAACTGCGCTAACACACTAGTTCCCACCAATGTAATTGAGCATTGCATGGCACATCCAACATACTGTTTTACTTTAGTCCATGACTCGCTTACCTTCAGGGTCATACGTCACATGAAAACCAAAATAATTCCAAACGCCAGATCTGAATGAGGGTGGGGGAGGTCCATGTGTCTTGCTAGCTTGCCCTGCGCTCTTCCTTCTGACTATGCTGTCTGTGTTGAGTGCTCAGTGGATCTGCGCTCGACAGTGCAGCCTAGGCGGAGTAGTCGAACGCAGATTCACTGAGCGCTCAACACAGACAGCATCGTCGGAAGGAAAGTTGATAAAATAAATTACAAATGTTGTATTGTTCGATACATATGCGTACCGAACCGAAAGCACTGTATCGAACGGTTCAATATCGATACGAATATCGTTGCACCCCTAATATATATATATATATATATATATATATATATATATATATACACACACACACACACACACACACACACACACACACACACACACACACACACATATATAAATACAGAGACAAATATAAAGAAAATATACGAAGGGGGATAAATAGAATAAATAGGAATAAAAATAAAAATACAAGTGAATTGCACATTTCAAGTATTGTGGTCTATTTGCACCATTGACTATTTACAAAAGTATTGCACAGAGGTATTGCACAGTGAGGTGAAGAGGCACTACAGCTTAGTTAGCCTAACTATTAGCCTAGAAATACGTCATCAGTATTATATGAATCATGATAAAACACTACCATGTTTTGGGTTCCTGCAACTGGTCCGTCAGGTTATTGTCTCCCCAGAAACACTTCCCTTGTGTTTTTTCCTATTTCCGTTGTCGTTTTTCCCATTTCCATTGTGCTTTGTGTGCTTTTGCAGCATTTTTCTTATTGCTGGTGTTTTCTTAAGTTGCAGTCCGTTTGGACTCTCAGGGCCACCGTAGTACGATGTTCTTATAATGCTGCTGTCTTTTTCAAAGTGTTATAAAATTCTGGAAGCTGAAAGGGGCCAAAACTGAACTCTTGTGTGCTGCAGGCAAGTGGCTCTAACTGGCACAGCTCCTATCACAGTAAAGAGATAAACTATCACATATAAACAGTACTCTGCAAATATAGATCCACAATATTTCCACACTTTAGCAATGCCTGTAACAATGCCCACATGAACATGTTTGGCAGTTTTATTTTTTACCATCTTATTTTAGCACACGAGCATGCTGTTGGTGATCAGGTAGTAGGAAGCCCAGGAGTTTTCAGGTATCATTTTTCTAGCACTGTCACCTCACAGCAAGAGGTTTCTGGCTTCTAACCTACTGGTCAGCTGGAGCTTTTCCATGTTTTCTCCCACTGTCCAAAGAGATATTTGTTAGTTTAATTTTTGATTCTAAATTGGCTGCATGTGAAAATATGTCTCTATTTGTTGGTCAGCTTCACGTGGCCATAACTTTGATTAATGTTTGAGAAAGTTGTTGGATGATCATGACGGTTAATGTGCTGTTGATGTCTTAGTTGTTTACAAGTCATGTGACCTCTGTCATTGCATTTAGCTGCTTTTTGTAGGGCTAAAGGAACATTGAGAATATTACTAAAGTTGACAGGATTCATTTTTTGAGGTCCAAATAGTCCATACATGTGGACACTGTTGCTTCCTACTCTGGACAAAAGGATTTGTTAAAATGGGACACTTTGTGTTAAGTTACATTCTTTGGGAAGTTGTTGTGTCCCCTTAATGGTTTCTTCATAGTATCTGTGGGGGAAAAGAAGCATCATTTGAAGTTCAGCAAACAGCTGGTCCTTATTGACACCGCAGTTTAAAGGTTGTTGTAAAAGGTTGTGACCATTCCTGGCCTCAGCAAGTCTTATGGAGGATGGAACAATATTCATCTGCATGAAATGAAGATGGAAAAGGTAGACACCTCATCAGGTTTCTTGGCTGGAGAGCAACAGGAGGCCAGCATCATGTCAGTCTGAGCAGATGAGAGAGCGAGACAGATTATGTCAACAAGTAGTAATGCTGATAGGACGGGCTGAATATAAATTGACGTGTTTCAAATCACGGATTGAATATAAGGAGAGTGAAGCAAAGTGCACTGAGAGGACATGGGAAAAAAGCGGAGAGGGTGCTTGCTAACATCATCGTTTGGTTCGCTTATAAATCCTGACTGACATTAAAAGGCTGCAAGATTACTGGATGGCATCCAAGCCCTCACACAGACTCTCCTGCACATAAGACCATATATACACATGTATTCTATATTCTCACAGACATGAGCATGCATGCTTAACAATGTCTGACTTTTGGCAGGCAGATCCCGACATTTTTTCTTTTAATTAAATGACACTAATTGCTAATATTTGGTGCCAATATAAAACATTTCTTGCCAACAAAATTACACTACAACTTCTAAAACTATTATATATAATGAAGAGAATGAGAAACACACTCAGATTCCCAGCGCACAAACCTTTAAAACCTTTACATTCACACACACAAAGCTCAGACTGATTCCAGTTTAATGGGGTGTGTTTTAGAGGCTGTGTCATGCTGACCGACATACTTTCACATTCCAAAACAAAAACACACGGGTCACTTCTTCCTCCACCCTCAACTTCTTGTCCAGACGCCTCAGCCTCCACTGTCCCACCCACCAGAGACACCCAAGGGAGAGCTGCTCAGACTGACATGCTGCTTATGTATGTACAGTTTACAGATGTGCAGTGAGTTCAGTTAGTATTCACTATTGCTGACCAGATTCTGTTACCATTCAGATTTGTTTTTTCTCTACACATTTGTATCATAACTCCTCAAATACAACACACACATCAAAGGTGATGGATATGCTTCGGTGAAGACTGACAAACAAGGGCTTGGTAGAGAAGTTCAAACACTGTTTACCTCCACAGGAGATAGAGGGTTTATGAACATCTTAGGCCATTCAACAAGTACTTGTGAAGTGTTCTGCCAACATTTTAAAAGCTCAACTGTACTTTACATATTATCAGCACTATTATCATGAAAATATGTTTTGTTCTGGAATTAAATTAGCATAGTCAAATATACTTACAAGCAGGTAAACAATGTGCAAAAAATGAAATTTAAAGACATACCATTAGATAAAATATAAAGGACACAGTACTTGAGCTACCCCTAGTTTTTTTTTATTCTTTTACAGAGAAATATTCAATTCAATTTTATTTTATTTAACAGAACCAAGTCACAACAACATTTGCCTCAAGGTGCTTTATATTGTAAGGTAGACCCTATATACAGAGAAAAACCTAACAATCATATAACCCCCAATGAGCAAGCACTTTGGCGACAGCGGGAAGAAAAAACTCCCTTTTAACAGGAAGAAACCTGCGGCAGAACCAGCCTCAGGGAGAAGGAAGACAGGACAAAAGACATGCTGTGGAAGAGAGCCAGAGATTAATAACAAGCACGATTCAATGCAGAGAGGTCTATTAACACATTGTGAGTGAGAAAGGTGAGTGAAGAAGAAATACTCAATGCATTATAGGAATCCCCCAGCAACATACACCTTTTGCAGCATAACTAAGGGAGGATTCAGGGTCACCTGATCCAGCCCTAACTATATGCTTTAGCAAGGAAAGTTTTAAGCCTGATCTTAAAAGTAGAGATCTGTCTTCAAACTGGAAGCTGGTTCCACAGAAGCGGGGCCTGAAAACTGAAGGCTCTCCCTCCCATTCTACATTTAAATACTGTAGGAACAACAAGTAAGCCTGCAGTGCAAGACTGAAGCGTTCTAATGGGGTGATATGGTACTATCTTATCATTAAGATAAGATGGGGCCTGATTATTTAAGACATTGTATGTGAGGAGCGGGGTCTTGAATTAAATCTGGATTTAATAGCCAAAGAAGGGAAGCCAGTATAGGAGAAATATGCTCTCTCTTTCTAGTCCCTGTCAGTACTCTTGCTGCAGCATATGTGCAATCATACATGGAAACAGAGTATATAAGTCACCAACAGAGTTTTTACAATTCTAACAACCCTGAAAGTCAATATGGCCACCTTTATTCTTCAACAGCGTGAATTCTTTTGAGCAAGCTTTATTGTAATTTTTTAAGTGGTCTTCAGGAATGGTTCTCCAAGCTTCTTGAAGGACATTTCAAAGCTCTTCTTTGGATGTTGGCTGACTTTTGTTCTGTTCTTTGTCAAGATGATCCCACACTGCTTCAATAATGTTGAGGTCCAGGCTCCAAGCAGCCCAGTCGATGACTGGTAGTATTCCACTGTGTGTTTTTCTATCCAGCTAAGCTTTTACTGGATTGGCAGTGTGTTTAGGATCATTGCCGTGCTGAAAAATGAACCTATCAGATGCTTTCCAGATGGTATTGCATGGCGAATGAAAATCTGATGATACTTTTCTGCATTTCTAATTCCAAACATATTGACAATGCAGCTCCAAACCAGGGGAGAGCCGCCACCATGTTTTACAGATGGCTGTAGACAATTACTGTTGTACTTCTCTACCAACCTCTTCTGCACATTTTGACAAGGATTTGACCCCAAAATGTCACATTTGGCTTCATCGGTCCATAAGACAAGTTGCTACTCATTTTACCTCCAGTTATTCTATATTTTTTGAATACCCCTGCCTTCCCCTGGTCTGCACCCTTCCAGTGAGACCGTTTCTGATGAGGTTTTGTTGGGCAATAGAAGGATCAGCTGAAAGGCCAGATGCAGCTCTCAGGTCTTGTCTCAGGTCTTATCTGGATTTCCTTTTCCTATTTCTTAAGGTTAGGACTTTCAGGTACTGTTCATCTTCTTTAGTTGGTTCTTTTATAGGCTTGCCACTTCTCCTTTTGTCCTCCATTTGCACCGTTTTCTCTTTTTTTTAAGGACCCACTGAACACCATGCAGAAACAAGCCAGCGTGTTTGGCTTGTAGCATTTTAGGTATCATCTTATTGGTGAAACTATTTTATTTTATTCCTTCCAAACTTGCTTCTAGTATCAAAGTGTCTCTATATCAATTATGGAATTAATTCTTTGCTAAGTTGCGTCTTATGTGTCCAGACCTTTGCATGCCACTGTGTTTATAGCTAATTTTATGAACACTTTCTTATATTTATGACACCTTTTTTTCCCTGTTATATTAAGATGACTCATGACACAGCACACATTTGTCAGTTGTTTTGGTTTGTTGTTGAAATGAGCAGACACTGGAATTACACTTCTACAGCCTTATGCATATTTGTGTATACACATCTGCACAGAGAAAGGTGTTATGGGTGACTTATGTTAAAAGAGTTGCACACACAACTCAAAATTTCACCAGCAAAAATTGTCAAGCAATTATTATTGCCTAATTAGCTCTAAAAGCAGTAAGCAGTCGACGCTTATGGGAATGCAATTAGTTTGTCAGGTAGGAAGTGTTCCAGGATTTAACCCTGTGGGGAATATGAACAGCTTGGCTAAAATTCAAGGGAAAAACATTTGTAAACAGGGTGAAAGTGCCCATTGTGTCAAAGCCATACATGTAAAGTTCAGAGTGGCTGTTACGGTCCCTAAATTACTGGCTCAGAGGAACCCATAAACTATGAGAAGCCACAAGCTGTTGGGAGTTCAAAGCAAATTTAATGATGCAAAAACCGAACACAAATAAGGGAGATGGAAGCCCTGGCCAAAACAAACAAATGAGAGAGAAGGTCTTGAACCAGCCAAGTACTGCTTCTTTGGATTCTGCCTTCTGTCCTAAAATAAAAAATACTCAACAGTCAATGATTAACACCACAACCAAAAACATGTCTGCTGGTAACTCAGCTAATAGCTAACAAAACAAACCTGCAAAAACAGCTCAGGATTAAAGCTGACTCTGCGGTGGTGGTGAACCAGACACTCTACACCTCTGGCTTTCAATATGTGATCGTCAACATGCACAACCAATGAGAGAGAAGGAGCGCACGTGAATGAAAAATGATCAAGACAAGAAGGAAGAACGTAGCAGAGGAGAGAAAAACAGTGGCTTACATAACACGTTGCTTCATACTGTAGCAGTTCAAGAATTATTAAATTGTTTCAACAAGAGAAAGTGAAGGAGTCATAAGATTTCAGATAAGTTTTCAGGGTGAGAAAGAAAAAAGAGCATAGAGGGATGTGTGTAGTTTTATGCATGCACTGGGCCATTTCTTTTCTTTGGTTATGCACCATGTTTTCCTCTACTTTTACAAACCGATGGGTTGCTGAAACAAATAAATAGGGTCGTTAAGCCATATGTGTAGTCCTAAATTACAGCTGTTCTAAAGTTGATCAGAACCAGATCTACTTTAATCTTCAAGCTAAATAATCTTTTTAGCTGCTGTCATGCCAACGATATAAATCCAAGAAACCCTCCTGCTCAGACGTACATCTGCATCACATTAGCCCAACTTAGATCACTGACTGAGTGATTGATTGATGGATTGACTGACTGATGCAATGAGTGACAATCTTCATCTCAGTATTCACTTTCCTTTCTCCACCTCAGCTCAGAGCCTGGCTTTATACATCCCTCTCAACACTCCACGCTACAGGCTGCAGATTAAAGCCACTCTCATCTGGATCTCATCAGTTTAGGCTGGCCTCGCTATTTTATAGGTTATTTTTCATTCAGGAGAGGGAGGGGGATCTCATAGTGATTTAAGGTTACACTGCATGGAGGCTGGAGGAAAATAAAAGCAACTTATTGTCTTGAGGGGACCTTGACTGAAGCAGCATGCTAAATCCCCTCCGGTAACAGCTTGCAGTTTTTGGGATAGGAGTTGGGAATTCATCTGTGTTTTTTCAAGCATGCATGTGTGATATTTGTTGCATGCTGTGCTGCTAGAAATTCTGAGCCATTTCCTCTGTTTTTTTCCAGCTGTGCTGCTTGTAACATGTGGTGGATTGTTGTGGGATTGCTGAACGACTGTCATTTCCAAACACCCTAAATCAAGTGTGAGAAAATTCCTTGCCCAATAATTTTTGTGCAATGCTGACTTAGGGAAAAATGCATCTACAAGACTTTAGGAGTTTACATCACAAAAGTAGACTGTAAACAAGTTTTGTTTTTTTTTGTTTTTTTTGTTTTTTAAATGAATTCATAGTTTAAGTACTGTGACTAAAATTCAGAATAAGAAGTAACTGCAGCTTGTTTTTACCTACTTTTTTAAAACTGTAGTGAAACTGAGAAACAGACCAGTAGCCCTCAGGCAGCTTTGATGACCTGCTGACAAATGAGCATTGTCAGCAGATTGCCAAAATGAACTTGAGTTCTTGGGTTTATTTATTATTGCAATAGTTAGTTAGTTGACTCTAAGTCTACTATTATTTGTAAAGGATGGCCTCTCTCATTTCCAATACTGTTTTGATGCAGGTTAATAATGCATATAAAATAAGCTGCTCTTTACTTTTTAGTGTTTTGGTGCTGCTAGTGCCGAATACCTTCCTCTAAATCAGCGGTCCCCAACCCCCGGGCCTCAGACCGGTACCGGTCCGTGAGTCGTTTGGTACCGGGCCACGAGAGTTTTTCAGCGTTATTTTGTTATCATTTTTATCGTTTACTCGGTTTTCCTGGGTCTTTTCATGTGTGTTATGAATAAATCTTCTTTTTTTCGGTACCGGTACTAGTTTTATTTTGTTGTATTTATCCGCAACACCTTAAAGGCCGGTCCATGAAAATATTGTCGGGCATAAACCGGTCCGTGGCGCAAAAAAGGTTGGGGACCGCTGTTCTAAATGATGATGTGTTAGTTGTCAGTGAGGGTGGCAGGATGTCATTGTTGTCCTCACGTTTATCTTCAGCTGCACTTATACACTTATACACTGTTTAAATACTACAACAGTTGGCTCGCGGTGTACACTTTCCAAATATTTTTTATTTTACAAAGTTCACGTGAACAGCAACAAACTTATAAAACTGCAGTGCTGAAATTATTCAATTTAATTACTGCTCTCTGAAGCAAAGATTTTTTGACTCTACTAAGCAGATTTTGCTTCTTGGCTCTTTACTAATTAAAACAGCCATTTCTACTTGATGGGCAACAAATCACATTTATATAGAAAAGTGCATCATGCAGGCCTGTTTTTCATCAGTGCAATGCGCTACACAGTTAAAATGCAGATTCATCACAGCAGTTATCCTGTTTTTCCTATTTCATTTACCACTCTGTAATTGTCTGATTACGTGATCCAATATGTAACAAAGTCAACATCAACTGAAACATTTGGTTTGACTGTAGAAGTGCTGGTTTGCAGACTTTTTATTACATATGGAGGTTTTCTGTTTCTCTCTGAGCAAATCAACATCTGGGTACGGCTTTTTATTTATCAAACATATAACGGCGGTATCACTCTTCTCATGTATAAAAAAATAAAATAAAATGGCTTTCCCAGCTGATCTGAAATTGGCATTGAATATTCTCCTTTTCTTCTTTCAGGAGGAAGTGCTGTAAAGGATTCAGATTTGTGATGGGCCAGTGCATACCTGAAAGTAGGTAAACCATTTGCTCCATCGCATAAGTTTTGCTCATAAACTCTCACATCTGGATCCACATGTTTCAAATCTGATGCAATTTTGTTTTCCTCGAAGGCAGTTTATAAACACAACAAACTGTACAAAACATAATGTGGAACACCTTTGTCAGTTTAGCAGTCCTTTCATACAGCTTGTACACTTCAGTCACCTGAAACAAACGGCACATAAAAAATAATATGTCTTGGCAAAGACAACTGACAACTGTGATTTTCCATAACAAACATCTGATTCTTGTGAAAGTTGTCAGCTTTCATGGCCATGTTCTCACGGGCTGGTGAAAAGCATTGCTAAACAATTTCGTTTCTTTCTAAAACTGTAATCCTGTGCTTCCAGATGGTAACAGTAATTAGCATCAGACACTAGACGGTGCTGTTCTTCCATGACCCCACGAAGAACGAATGCTTCCCTAAATTATTTGTGAATAGCTGATATATAAGGAGAGACTGAAGATAGACAATAGATATGATCATATCTGTAGTATGTTTCTTACAGCAGGTTAAAATTTGAACTTGAGTCAACTTGAGCAACAATAAAATTATAATAAAGTATATAAACAAAATAAATCAGTGCTTAACTTTGCTTGACATGCCATTAAAATCTTTAAATGCTGTGGTGCTTACAGCCCCAGCCAGAGGCTATAAGTGAGGCACAGAAACCCAGAGAAGAGATCAAATAACTGCATTTTAATGTTTCAGTTTAATGGTTCCTTTGGCCTAATAGCACACAAGTTTAATGCAGGCTGCTGTAGGATTTCAGTTATATTCTATACTAACTACGACATGAACTACTCTGTTGAAAATCTGACAATACACTTATTAGATGAAATCCTAGACTTAGTGTGACTAGTCGCAGGCTTAAAGATTGGGTTAAAGGCTCAGTCATTCAGGAGGAGCTCAGAGGAGAGCTGCTACTCTATCACATTATATGGAGCCAGTTGAGGTGGTTCCTGGGTGCCTCTTAGATGAAGTGTTTTGGATATGTTCTACCAGGAGGAGACCCTGGAGCATACCCAGGACATACTGGAGACATTACGTCTCGTGCCTGGTTTCCTTGTTTCACCCTTAGAAGAGCTGAAGGAGGTGTTTGGGGAGAGGGAGGTCTGGGTGTCTCTGCTTTGACAGCCCCTCCCACGATGGGGAAATACATATAAACAGCAGAATAACAAGCAAGCAACTCTAGGTTGCAGTGGCGTATATAAACTCCAACATTCATTGTGATTAGATACTGTAAAACATGAACTTAATGAAATTGAATAAAGCCATGCAGAGTCTGCACTGATGTAAGGTTATGAAAAAAAAATCTCTTGTCCACAAATTGTTTGTGTTGAATATGGAGGAAACTTCAGATAGTTACAGATATGAGTTACATGATAATATTTCAGACTGTGCCAGTAAATGTTTTGCTTGTGTTACACCCATCCTACTGTGATATGTATAAACCCTTTTTGAGATGTTTCTTTACTTGTTCTGAAACTCTATGAATGAAACAAAGCAGTAATGAAGCTGTATAAAATGCTCACACCACACTCCTCTTCATAGGTGTGGATGTGTGTGCTGCGTCACCTTGCGAGCAGCAGTGCACTGATAACTTTGGACGAGTTGTCTGCACATGCTATCCTGGATATCGCTTTGACCGAGAAAGACACCGCAACCACAAATCTCCATACTGCCTGGGTCAGTTTTCATTATCTCTGGGAAAAAACAATTAACTATGCTTTTGCATAGGCTATTTGTCATTCACTGCACCACACGTCTTTATTCTTGAAAGTGATCTAAGTAACAAGTGTGGTTTGGAACTAAACAGGTGAAATAGCTCCCTCTTGTGGTTTTGTGCAGCAAAACATTTTCTCTCTATTACCATCAGCTTTCTGGGCTTAGACCAGGACCTGGAAAAGTAATTCTAAAAAGCTCTTAATTGCATTTAACACCTCAAAGTGACTTTCATCTTTCAAATTCTACAATAAAAGATTAACCTGAAAACACACAAATGGACAGAAATTACTATGTGTAAGTGTAGGAATTAAACATTCAAATTTTACTTGAGATTTACTGTAAACTAACTTTATCTTTACTACTTTCTTCCCCTTTCTGTCTCTATCACACAAAAATATGCAGACATTGATGAGTGTGAGGCCCCAAGCAGCAGTCTGTGTGACCAGGAGTGTGTGAACACAGTGGGCAGCTTTGAGTGTCGCTGTCGCAGTGGTTACATACTTGCATCGGATCAACGCTCTTGCATTGCCATACACAACTGTAAGTTTCTGTGCCACTCATCATCGCATCATTTTGAGCTTTATGGTTTTTTTTCATGTTTGTCTTCTTTTTTTCCTGCTCTGTTTCGTTCATTTTAGTTGTAGAGCGCTTTGGTCAACCTTTGTTGTTTTCAGATGTGCTTATAAATAAATTGATCGCTGTAAACAGAACTTGTAGCAGATTCTTTTAGGCCTTTGGCTGTTTTAAATAAGATATCGCTTCCAGCTGGTGGTAGGGCAGATTATGTTATAACAAAGATAGATGTGAGATTTTATGTGAGGTTGAACAGAAGAAGGTTGTTTGAATAACTGCAACTGTGAGTAGATGCATGACAAACTTAGGATGCAAAGCCAGGAAAGTAAATGACAAGAACCCGTTTTATTAGGTGATGCAAAAAAACATCAAAAACTTTTTTTTAAAAAGAAAGAAACACAAGGTTAAAGAATGAAAATAAAACCAAACCAAAAACAGGAGCATGAGTTACAACAGGAAAAACAAACACAGAGCAAACACACTGGCAACTGATAGAGGGAAGACAGGAAGCTATAAACCCAGGGTTGAAAAGATGGAGATCAGACACAGGTGAAGGCAAAATACAGAAGGAAATAACCATGAAAAATGTGGACAGTGGAAAAATGGAAGTTAAGAGACAGACATAAAAGAGAGACAAAGAAAAAAAGTAAGAACACGAAAACAAAAATCAATTACAGTAATTACAATTACAATTACAGTACTGCTTGTGGTGGTATTTAAACTCACATGAATTCAAAAAAATTGACTGAACTTCTTTCTTCTGTTATTTAACTTAACAGCATGCAGTACAGTTTGAGAATTTTATTTCCTTGTTTTTTTCTTGCAGTGAGCTCATCAGGGAAGTCAGATACCTTGATGAGTTCTGGTACCTGCTCATTCACCTGTCAAGATTTTATGAACATGAAAAATAGTTTACTGCAGCTGAAACTCAAGCTGGGAAATACACACTCACCCAACCAGGTAACATCTTTATGTAATAGCAGTTAAACCAAATGACTGAATCAAGCATTCAAGCATGAACTCTTTCAGTCAGTCAATCAGACCATTTATTGTAAATGATGATGGCTAAAAAGTGAGCAAGACTTAATAGTTGCATAAAAAACTGAGGATGTTAAAGAAATTATTCAATTATTCAAAGTCAAACTGTGTTGGACCACACATCTGACCTTTAAATTCATTTTAGTTTAAACTTTCTTCTATTCTTTTGAAGGTACCTGGCTTGGCCAACAGCAGTAATAAACCAAGTCTGGGACGAGCAGGAAAAAAACCTGATGGCCCATGCCTTTCTGGTCTTCCTGGCCCTCCAGGAGCTCCTGGCGTCCCAGGTAATATGAAACTGATGGAAATCCTAGAGACAGATCCACCTCTATTTACAGACACTGTATTACAGTGGCAAATATTTTGGCTATTTACCTAATAGATTTACTGGAAAATAATCAAATGAAATGTTCTGAACAGATGATGTTCGCTCATAATAACAGACCTTAAAAGTATTCTCAGCCCATGCTGTTGGGATGCCAGACTCCACTGAGGTTAATATTTTTCTTCTGTCTCTACCAGGACACCCAGGGCAACCTGGAATGAGAGGTGACCTTGGGGAGAGGGGCCCTCCTGGACCTCCTGGCCCTCGGGGAGACATGGGACCTATGGGTCCAGAGCCTGACCTAAAGCACATAAAGAGAGGCCGCAGGGGGCCAGTGGTAAGGAAAGAAACTGGCACCATAATTTAGGTGTTCTTACAGGCTTTACCTCCCACTTCAATCAGCTCATAAAGCTAATAACCCTTTTCCACTGGCGCAGCGACATGACTGGTGCTGGGACGCATCCAGTTCTGTCTTGATGTTTGTAGAGACGTATTATTAATCCATTTTCAGCGGATTAGCAACCAAATCCTACAAGTAATGTTGGCAGCATAAGTTGCTATTCACTATGAATCTGAAGACTGTACCTGCAATTTATGAGTCTTTTTTTGCAGCAGAGCCTCCAATAGTCACTGATATCAGTAGTCACTACTTGGAACTAGCAAACTTGCTATGTCTTGAAAAAAATCTGTTCTGTGTCAGACACCAGTACTGCATCACTGGAAAGAGGTAGCTCAAAGATGAATAGATGAACTGTATGATAATAGTTTAAGCAGGTAACTGTTGCTGTGATTAAAAGAAAACCTGCTGTTCTTAAACCCATCTCTCAATCGTTTATACAGGGACCACCCGGGGCGCCAGGAAGAGATGGATTAAAGGTTGTTATAGCAACTTTATTTTGCTTATGTGTCTTTGTATGCTTTTGTGTCACCATCGCCAGTCGCCATCTTGTGCCTGTCTGTGTCTGGCTCACACATTTCAAATGCACTCTTAATAGACCCTGCTCTGAAAAGCAAACTTAACAACATTTATTACGTTTTTTTGTTTTTTAACTGTTTCTTATACCTCGTCTCACCATTCTGACATTTAAACTCACCACTGATGCTCTTCCCATGCATGAAGCTACAGTACACCCTGTTATGAGTCTTATTGTCCATGGAAGCAAGCAAGCTGAATACAGTTTAAAAGGTTAAAACTCAATCAATGTGTGCTGTTTCTCATCTACAGGGTGACAGAGGAGCTCCAGGTCCCAGAGGCCCACCTGTAAGTTATTATAGATGTATGGATTATAACACACTATATCAATGATAGACATAGCCACTGTGAAATCACCTACTTGTTTACGAAGCCCTGGTGTAAAGCTTTAGTCTAAGCGTTTTAGGTGCTAGAAGTGATCATATTTGGATAAGAGGGTTAAAAAAACAAAGTCTGGCAAGGTTGGTTAACAAGCTGCATCCATACACCTTAAGTGTGCATCAGTCAGACACTCAGTACCTGCTAATAAGTGCAATGTAGCATAAAAATAACATGCTAAAAATTAACCATGAAAACTGGAACACAGACTTTTTGGTCTGTTGTAATATTAGTCCACATTATTCATCAGATAATTTCACTGAACATGTTTTAAAAGGAACAAATGCCACAAACATGGGCAAAAGGTGGTACATACTAGCAGACAGCTACTTGCTAAATCCCTTTGTGGCTGCAACCCCATATATTTAAGTCTAGAATAAATTTAAAAGAGTGAGCTTACAGCTGTGATGTAAAGGGTAAACTAGTTATGGGGGCTAACTGACATTTGGAGTAATGATTTAGTGACCATTCAAGGAGCTGCACTGTTTCGGGGGCTTTCAGCTTTTCCTTTATTTTCAGGCTGCATGTGCACAATTAATTAACTAACCAATCAATTTCTCGCCTGTCTCTAGGGTCCACCTGGCTCCTTCGACTTTCTTTTGCTAATGATGGCTGACATCCGAAATGACATAATCGAACTGCAAGAGAAGGTGTTTGGGGAGCAGCGGGGAATCTCTCTGGACAGTCCTCCTCATAACAGCGGGGAAGCAGATTTTGTAGAGTGGGGCTCTGGAAAAGGAGATCACATGCTTAATACCTGACCTCTAACGTCCACCTCAAAGTAACAATTACTTGATCCCAGCAAACAACATATCAATCCTGACTCTTTGCTTAGAGGATAACGGATGCTGGCGGTCAAAATGTTAGCGTGTACATAATTCCTAAACTTATGGCTGGGATGAGCCTTGCTTGAACTTCAACAATGGTACAGACAGTAAAAGAGAGCAACCTAAATTTTGAAATCTGATGCTTTGACCACTGCAAGCGCTGTTTTGCTGCCTTTCAAGTGGATGTGAGAGTGAAGGGTGTGCGTGCAGGACATGGAGTGAGAAAGATGCCGCGTGAGCCTTTATGTCTGAGTCTCTGAGCTGTGCCTCTGAGCAGAACCACTTCAAACGACCGACTTTATCGTCTACATCTCTTCCTGTTTCTGAGTCTGTTCATGAAAGCTCTGCTGTGCCACTCACAGTTTGCCTCCAGGGCACTGGTATGAGGACCCAGGCCCTGCGCTGTTACCCTCCTCAGCACCTGCCTGTGGCATCCAGCCATGAACACTGACTGTGCAGCTAACCTCTGAGGGGGTCTTCAGAAAATAAAGATATATGAGTATGGTATTGTTAAAATTAAAATTAAAGAAGATCAATTTTAATAGAAAAAACATTTAACACATAGAAATCACCTGATATGTACCACTTAGCAATAATATGAAGTGATGTAAATGATTTTAAAAAGTAAAAAATGGACACATAATAATCTTTAAACTCACTTGTTTAATGGGTTCATTATGAACATGTTCAAGAAGAATGTTGAACATCTTTTAAAATTGGAGGATGAGCCAGCAAGACAGACAAGAAGACGGCTGGTCATTTATTTTATTTTATTTTATTTTATTTCATTTTATTCTATTTTATTTTATTTTTTTAAGTAAATTATGAAAAGGGTAAACTGAGTGCTTGTCAAGGTTTGTCTTAATGTAGTTATTTTGTAGTTTTCCATTTGAATTTGTTGTCCATCAGTTTCAAAAGATGTAATAATTAGTTGGTTTTCAACAAAGCATGTAGCAAAAGTTACAGAGGAGAATGAGAGCCATGTTAAAAAACATATATATTACTGATTATTTTGAGAGTAAAGTCGAAATGTCGAGATTACAGCTGTTGTTATAAGACAAACTGCCACAGCTGCTATACTCTCTAAAATGCCTTGGTAGATGAGTTAGTGAAAAGAAACTTATCTTATCTTATCTTATCGTGTCTTGTGACACAACATTCATGCTGTTTATTGTAACCATTGATACCCTTACATCTGTCCACCGCCAGCCATTTCATTTTGCCAAATCCACTCTTCTGTGTTTGTGTGTTTTTTTTCCATCTGACCAGAAGCAGCTTTCTTCACCTTATACTGATCACTATACTGTGTTTATGTGCTAAAGGATTGATAATTTCCTAGACAATTTCCTAGACATCAGGAAGAAGGAGCACAACAAAATAAAGCAGATGTGGAAATTAAAGCCCAAGAGGTCCCAATAGAGCCAGGAGCTCTAACTCTAGATACAGCACACTATGCAGAATTCTCAAATTACACAGAGCAATAATATATACACAAATATAAAACAGCTAATAATCGCCCTAAATGGTCTATTTTACTTCAGTTCAGCATAATAAAATTTTTATATGAAAAATGTTTTAACAAGGTTGCTAGGAGCAACCAGAAGCATCGCTATCAGGATTTATCCTCCCCATATGAAAATATGAACACAGTTTAAAATGTGTCCACTATAAGTACATTACAATGGAAAACTCAATAAACTAATTTAAGACTCTAGTATTTTCATCTGGATGATTTTGGTGATGAATAAATGTGTATAATAATAATAATAATAACATAATAATCACCAATTCAGTTTGATAAGACAACCTGGGGGTTTTTGTGCCATAAATGGATTAATAGCAATTGCCAAATTTATAGCCCACTCATACTCATACTCTTTCAATTTATGTCCCAAGGGGGTTGGAGCCTGTCCCAGATGACACTGGGTAAAAAACAGACTACACTCATACCAATTCCAACTCTAACATGCACTGTTGCTGCACTGAAAAAGCAAGGTTGAGTAATTGTGAAAAACAGACACAGGCACAACTCACAAAGAAAGACCCAGCCAACAGTAGTTTGAAATCCAGAAACCTTCTGAGACATAGTGCACTAACTACTCACCACTAAAAAGAGTATAGCCAGACTCAAATTCCCTGCTTGTGTGCACAAACTTGGCCAAATAAAGATGATTCTGACTTTCAAACCAAGTGTGGATTTATTCAGTGCCACCAGCAGAGGGTGCTAATTCTCAGATGGTGCTTTCTCAAAGCAAAGCGTTGCGTTCTTTAATTTGCTTTGTGAATCCCACCCAGGTTTTTACTTACCTGATCAAAGGGCCCTGCCACCAAACCATCACATACTTAGAAGGTGTTTATATTTCTCCATGTTTTTGAGCATACATGAATTATCCTAGCATTCATGTACAGGCTGGTGCTCATCATTATGTTCAGCGCTGACTGTTGAACCATCACGTGGCTGCATGTTATTATGAAAGGTGTAACAATTAGAGGTCAGAGGTGAAATGTCTTGGGGTACAGAGCTGTAGGGATAATTATAGAGTGCAGGCTGACAGCGAGGGCCTGTTTGAGCTTGTGGGGTGCACAACTTAAGAGATTGTGAAATATGTTTGATTTGTGCCGTGATCTGGTTCACCACACATATTATTTATATATATATATATATATAAAAAAAAAAACACCCAGCACGCCCCTGCGGGCGGTTTATCCTTCAAGCTCGGGTCCTCTACCAGAGGCCTGGGAGCTTGTATATATATATATATATATATATGTATATATATATATATATATATATATATATATATATATATATATATATATATATATATATATATATATATATATATAAACTTTTTTTTAAATATATATGCATTTACACACACACACACACGCACACACACATATATCAGTGTCTGTTACGTGTGTGTGTGTGTTTCACTTCGTGACAGACTTCTCACTTAACAGCTCCACCCCCTGCCGTGCAAACGGGATCAGGAAAAACAACATGAAACAATTTAAGAACCATGTCAGTAAGAGAAAGGCAGGAGACTGAAAGAGATTATCTCATTTCCTTCACCGCTTGTCATGCAATTGGAAGCCTCTTTCTCAGCCTGTAGAGGACAGTAGAGGCAAGGTCACCAGAGTACATCTTGATGCATGAAGTTCACATACCATCACTCACAATAGATTTGTCTCCTCCATCACAGAAGATCAACAAAACGGGCTCTTCCTTATTTTACATTTTAATATTTTACATTGACTTGCGTTCTAATTCACGTGAGCTTTTATTTCCTTACTCTGGCAAGCATGCAAGATAAAATCTAAGTGGGTTTCATATGAATGTATACCTGAGATCTCCTTTAAGACTGCTCTTATACTCATATCTCTACCAACCCATGTTATAATAACAGACCTTAAAAGTATTCTCAGTCCATGCTGTTGGGATGCCAGAGTCCACTGATGTTCTACAGTTAGTAGAATTGTGTAACTATTTGCTGGCATCTTCAGATGAGACTAAAGATACAAGAGATAAAATTTGGCCAGATGTTTCCTAGAATGAGAGGAATTTCCGTGCTGGCACACTATGGGCTATCCATAAATACACCTCATGCACGACAGGGCTGTCACTTTAAACAGTTGAGTGAGAGAAGCGTGTGTAAACTTCGGCTGATTCTGGAGATGCAAATGGATGTGTGTTTCAGTATGCAACCTGGAAAGTTAATAGAGTTACTATGATCCCTTTTTGTGAAATACCATGTTTTAATATCATTTTTTGATATACGTATTAAGGGCCAAAGATGGTCTCCCAGTAACCTAGTAAATCAAAAGACCAGAAAAGCATTTTAGAGAATCAACTCAGGTATTCCCCAAACTGTAAGATGATTTTCTACATGTAGTAACTCCTGTTACACAGTCCAGAATAACACCAAGATGCAAAAACTATTTTGCAAAAGAAAAAAAAGGGAAAAAAGAAATAAATGTTAAGGTTTTCATATATAATCCACCATAGAAGGAAATATACATGTGCATCAATATAAACATTAAAATGTGGGGCAGCCTGGTGACCTGACAATGAACCACAACATCCCCGGTTTGCGTCCAGTGCCAGATCCTTTGTTTCATGTCCTCATTTCTCTCTTTTCCCATTTTTTTCTGACACCACACACTCCCTCGTGACATAAAATCAAAAATGCTTCTAAGCTAGGTATATTGAGACAGTTCTTAAAATTGATGTTGTTTGTGACATTTTGATGGAAATGGGTTATGTGCTGTATGCTAAAATGACTCAAACATTTTCTGTTGTCATAAAAAGGAGGATTGGGGAGGACTGGGGAGTCACATCCTCTGGATAGTCATCCAGAGGATGTGACTCCCCAGTGGAAAGCAAAGTTCAAGGGGCAAACAGCCATCACCATACGTGTGATTTGCACATTTCAAAAAATTATTTGTCAGTCCATATTTTGGACTTAGAATTTCATTCTAATTTAAGTGTTGTATGTAGACTTGCTGGTCTATACTTCTTTTTTCTTTGTTCATGTTCTAATATGGTACACGCATTTATTCTATTACCAGGTACCTGAGATTTAGTTTAATGCTGTAAATGTAAAAACCAAAAAACCCAAAAACAACAACAGCAAAAAAAAAAAAAAAAAAAAAAAAAAGCAGAGTAGGATAAGTAAACTCCTTTTCACAAAAGGTATAAAAATAGCTTCAGAATTGTGCAGGGTTCAGCAGAAAGTCAGCATAGCTCCACATTTATCATTCATCTCTTCTTTGTTACCCATGAAACAACCACGTAGCGAAAGAGTCAGATACCAGCCTTAGATAAAAGTGTCATGATCCTGGGTCTTATGACCCAGTGTTTTGAGTTTTAGTTTATTTTGATGTTTATAGTATATGATTAAGCTCATTAGCTTTTCTAGTTCATTTGTGTCTTCCAACCCCTGTTAAGTCTCCCTTGCCCTTCATGTGTTTCATGTCTGTGTCTTACATTGTCAAGTTCAGGTTGTCATGTCTGCGTTTCCTGTTTTATTCTGAAGGGGTCCTGTGTTCCTATGTTCAATGTTTTTAGTTTACTCTCCCCTTGTGACGTTGTTATGTTCATGTGTGTCAGCTGTTTCCCCATGTGTTTCCATTTCCCTCATTATCCTGTGTGTATTTAGTCCGTGTGTCTTCAGTCATTCCTTGTCAGGTTGTCTGCTCATCCACGTCACAACTTCAGGTATCCATGTCAGTTCACCATGTTTAGTTTTAGTTCACCCAGTTTAGGTTATTGTTTAGTTTCACCCATGCCCTTTGCTTGTACCTTGTTTCCTAGCCTCAATAAACGGCTTGTTTTTTGTTAAATCCACGTCACGTTCAGTTTTTGGTCTGCGTTTAAGTCATCTCTTGCAAACACATACAGTCTGCCTCAGCCAGACTGTGACAAAAAGTAAACTATGCAGATCTTTTCAGGAAATATGCTTAGGACTATAAATTGTGGGACACTGGCACAGTCATCCTACCCATGGTCAAAAACCACAGCTACAGTTATATGATGCATATGGGCTTCGGTTCAAGGGGAGGAACATAAATATTGCATTAACCCCTGAGTAATGATAGCCACAAGGACCCATATGTGATAAGACAGTTCATTCAGAATAATTTCATTATATAGAATCCTTATCCTAATCCTTCTCTAAAAACAAACAACAAAAAAAAGTCTACTGGAGGCATGGCAAGAAAGATGGGATTAGTTAAATAAAAAACTGCCAAAAGTCCATAGAAGACAACAGTGGTGGGTGATCATGGCTTCATTTCTGTGATTTAAAAAAACTGTCTCGACATCCAGGTACTGTAAGTGAAGAACACTCTCCAGGATTTAAGCATATTATTATCTACATTTCAATCCGATCGTTCAGTCTGACGTCACTAGCGGTGTCTGGGCCTAAACTCTGCTGCAGGTCCATATATCAAATGATCACTGTGGTATTACTGAGAGTTAAAACACTGTCTTAAGTCTTTCATCTTCAATAAAATGATCAGCGTTCTGCTCTACCAGGTGTAACAACTGAGTTTAACATCCAGGCATCCATGAAAACGGAATTTATGACATTTAACGGCGTTAGAAGTTAGCAGGAAGTTAGCTCACTAGCTTCCACCTAAATACAATATAGCATGTCCTGACTGCAGGGTTTTGGAAACAAATTAAAACGTACAGCTTTCTTATCACTTCCAACATAAATGAAGACAGAAAACTAAACAGCAGTGACATTTGTAGGGTTACTGAAGTTTGGCTAGCTGGTATATAATGATGTGCTACGTGACCGCTAGCGACACAGCTATGTTAGCCTAATATAAACAAGCTAACTTTTTTCCACTCGATAAAAGTTACGTGAGTGTTCTCGGTGGTCAGGAACAAATGTAATCGCATGGCAGGATGCTGTAAAAGGACCAAATTTCAGCCAGGAGAACAACTGAGATAATCCATCCACAATACGAGGTTAGTCATTCATATACTGCTGCATGGGCTGTGCTGTAGTTACATTGTAAGGTTTTAAAAACTGAGCTTAAATAAATGATTAGCGGTAATAAAAGCCGAGGGAGGTCAACAGTGATCACTGACTTTTTTTAGGAGCTTTTTGAGATTAAATAGAAGAAAATACAAAGCATTAAATATGTTAACAACACAAAAGCCATAATAAATGCAGACTACTTTAGGCCCAGAAGTAGGATTCGTCACGTCATCACTTAATAATCGGATTCTGGAAAAAAAAAAACATTATTTCATTGTACATGTGCAGTCACAGTAAAGAGCTATTCTATTCAAGTCTGTCATGCAGAGAAGTTTATTGAGAAAAAGTGTGCACAACAAGGTACAAATGAGCCTCAAGCAAAGATGTTGCCAAAAATCATCAAAAAAAAAAGTGGTCCACTTCTGATGCATCATTCTATGGAGAGATCAGCCTGTACCAAAATGATGGCAAATAAAGAGCGAGGAGAAAACACGACATCTTTCTACAGCACTTGTAAAACACAGTGGAGCAATTGTCCTGTGAGACCTCGGTGCAGCATTCGATAGCTTTGACCACAATATTCCACTTCAAAGACTATAACTCTGGCATTAAAGGAGCTGCACTGTAGTGGTTTGAATCATATCTGACAGAATCCAGTTTGTGCATGTAAATGGGGAGCATTTCTTTTCCACTCACCTCTTCTCAGTCTCTGTGTTTAATCATTCATTCATTGGTTTTTTCTCCCATAGTATCCAAGAATATGCATGCATGTATGTAGACCATCCAGGTCACAGGTGATTAGAGATCTGAAACACATACAATCACATCTATAGAAAATCCATTCTACTAGACAAACTAGACTGTAATTCTGCTAAGTGAACCCTGTGTGAGAAAGATGAGCCCAGAGGACCTGCAAAAGAAGCTGCGGAGAAGTTGGGTCAAACCCAGAATCTTGTTGTTTGCGATTATGTTTTTCACTTGCTGCATGGCCACTAGGTAACACAAACACAAATATTTCTCTCATATAAATATATAATGTATATATACATTTAACGTGTTTAATTCATGTTGTTTGTCCAAATGATAATCAGCCAATGGCTATTTGGAGTGGAGGCAAATTTCAATCAGTAGCTGGGCAAAACACACAAAAACATTAAAAATGAATTACAAAAATCAGCCCTTCTACTCCCATTGTTATAAGAACGCAAACTTAAAAGTTGCCTTAAAATATTAAGCAATTTGAATCGGATGTTTTTGCTATTTAGCTCTAAAAAAATTAAATTGAATTAAATAGACTTGAATGAACATTTTTATATTCATAATGCATCAAGTGACTAGTTTACAAAAATGCTGCTTATACTAGCAAGCCTACATTTAATTTGAAATTTTGCCTAAGCTCCACAGAGCTTTAAAGTGTCTTTCAGCACATTGCTTTGGTTTGCAACTCCATAACATTACTGTTTTCATTGTATTTCAGCACTTTAATCCAATAAACTACTCGTCCAAAACTGGCAATAGCAAAATTAACAATGAACTCAAGGAAGTTGGTTTGAAAAGCTTTTAGGAAGAGCTACATTTTTTTTTACCTTTTGTTAAAACCTTTATGACAGAAAGTGTATTTTAAGAGGAAGAGGCATGTAAAAGCAACTTTTACCTGCACATCTGGGGTAATTTATACTATATGGCAGCATCCTACAGGTATTGCCTACAATATTATAATAATTTCTGCTTTAAATATAAATTATACAATTTTTAAAAAGTGACCCAAAAATATAACAATGCTGAACCTAAGAGCATGTTGTAACAAAGTCAGTGCAACTCCAGAGAACACACCAAGACAGACAAAGATGATTCAGGTATTTGATGCAAAAATCTTGGCATCTTTAACCAGATTTCATGTGTCAGCAAAAGGGTGAGGATGCTAGATGGCCTGGCAGGTGAAACCACTGCACTTCTTGATAAATATTTAGTTGTTTCTAGGGATCTGTACCTATTCCAGGAGCTAGGTAAATCACAAGTGCCCATCATCGTTGTGGTATTCAGCTACGTGCAACAAGAAGAAGGCGAACAAACACATATTACATGCAGACACGCACACAAGAGCTCCCTCACGAAACTTAGGCATGCCACAGAACACCTGACAGGTGCAGGCGTGGTCTGCTGCAAGACACGCTATCTTGACACGCTAACTCATTCTTAAATCTTAGGTACGTGCCTGAGGCCAAGTACTAAGCACCCTAGTTTACTCTCTGAAGCCTGTTCCTCTTCCAGTCCTTGTCTCTGGGCACACCCTCTTCCGAATGAAGGCCGACTTCTATCATTCTTTTCATAATGGAGCTGCTAAGAGGCCTGAGAATTTGAGCTTGTCTGATGAGTAATGAACCTATTAGCTGTGTCAAAAGCAAGCCACCAATCCCATGATCAGTATGTATTATCTGTTGTCCTGCAGGTGTCTGTTTGAGTGGCCACTGATCCCTTAATCATGACCTGACATTACAACAGTGGCTATTTTGTCATCCTGTGAAAAGAAGCTGTCTACACATTGGATTGGTTCTGATGTTCATTAGGATTTCTTTGCCATTTTCGATGAAGTACAAATGTAAGCTCACAGAACTTTGGTGTTTAGATAAATGTTTGCAAATGCAATAGGGTCATATACTAAATTGAAGGTTTGTGGTTAGATCTCATTCTCTCTTAATCACAATGTCATCATGTCCTTTGCCAAAATAACGAACCGCAAAATTCTCTCCAATGCACCATGTGGACATTATGGGCATCATAAAAAACATGCTTTATGGTGTTTCTGTTTGTGTGTGTGATAGTATATAGAATAACTACCGTGTGTGAATCGTTGAGTCTAACTCAGGGGTGGGTCACTTCAGGCCTCGAAGGCCGGTGTCCCTGCAGGTTTTAGACGTGTCCTTGAACCAACACAGCTGATTTAAATGGCTAAATTAGCTCCTCAACATGTCCTGAAGTTCTCCAGAGGCCTGGTAATGAACTAATCATGTGATTCAGGTGTGTTGACCCAAGGTGAGATCTAAAACCTGCAGGACACCGGCCCTCGAGGCCTGGAATTGCCCACCCCTGGTCTAACTTGTACTATAAAAAGTATTTCAAGTAGCTGAAAAGACTTGATAAACGCACTATATAAATGCAGCCCAGTATCAATGTAGAAAGTGCTTTTCAGTGTTATAAAAGCATGATTAATTTGCCATGAGAATGAGACATACTTGATTTGATTCTCCACAGTAGTGTCTCCTGGATGGTTTAGCACAGAAACAATATCACATGTGTGAGGAATGCATATAAAAGAGTTGCCAAGATCTTTTACTTAGCTTCACAGGAAAGTTCCCGTTGATTGGCATCATTATGGCAGAACTGGATAGAAAAATCTGAGAGGGCGGATTAATGGCAACACACTGTGTAAACTCCCCTGCCCTGAGGCACTTGCTCTCTATACACCTTGGTTTCCTCTGTTATTTACAAGCCGTTCGCATGCACGCTGTAGAGTGAAGAGTGTGAAAAACCGGATGAGCAAGTTCAGTGCTCTCTCTCTTGCTCTCTCTTGTTTTTAGAGAAAAGGGAAAAAAAGAGTGTTGCCTCTGGTTGCAGAGTTGCTTGCGTGAGGACAACACCTTTATCTTTTTGGTTGATCTCCCCATCTTGCCTGTGGCAATGACACTTTTACAGCATGTTTTTTTTTTTTTTTTTTCATTTTACGTGCTTAGAGGCATGTAAATTTTAAATGACAGGTGTAAACATATATGCCGCTGAGTGACTATGTGGAAAATCTTTTCATGAGTGTCCATCCATCTATTTTGCCGCTTATCTGGGTTCGGGTCATAGTCTGAGCAGAGAAGCCTAAACTTCCCTCACCCCAGCTAACTCTTCTAGAGATGTTCCCAAGCCAGCCAAGAGATGTAATCTCTCCAGTAAGTCGTGGGTGTGCCCCGGGGCCTCCTCCCAGTAGGACATGCCCAGAACACCTCACCTAGGAGGCGTCCAGGAGGCATCATAGTCAATACCCGAAACACCTCGACTGTCGCCTTTTGATGTGGAGGAGTAGCGACTCTATTCCATGTCCCTCTTGAAGCACAGAGCTCTTCGCACTATTTCTAAGTGAGAGCTCAGTTATGGACACATTTTTGCTGCTTATCTGCAACCTAATTTTTCAGTCACTACCCAGAGCTCGTGACTACAGGTGAGGTTAGGAACATAGACTGACCTGTAAATTGACACCTTGGTACCAGCACATGCTGCCCCAATCCATCTGCCAATCTCGCCCTTTACTCATGAACAAGATCACAAGATACTTGAACTCCTCTAACTAGGGGCAGTAACTCATCCCTGAATCGGAGTGTTGGTGACCTCCAGCAGTTTGCTGCCAAGTGTGAAGCAGCAAGAATGAGAATCACTAACTCCAAGTTCAAGACCATGGTTTACACCCACACCATTTGCTTGTCCACTCACACTCACATAGTTTTAGACCAAGCACAAACCTCTGATGCTGAAAAATTAAGCTGCAAATGGCTGCAAATCAAAGGCTGCTTTTCCATGATTTTATCAGATTGTTTAATTGTTAGCATCGATTAGAAGTTGTCTGTGGAATGCTTTGGATGCACCTTGCTAATACAAGCTGATAATAAGCACTCCACCCTTTGTCCAAAGATGGTCACTGGTGACTTTAATACACAAAGAAAGCTTAAATCATAAAACTCTACTGCAGGGTTTAAAAAAAACAACAACAACAACTACAACAGAAAAAACAACAGAAAAAAAACATAGTAACCCACAAACTAATTATGAGGTCAGACTCATGCCTGCCATTCTGGCAAGCAGGCAGGAACGCAGGACTTGGAAAGTAAGAAATAAACTTGCAAGCAGTTTCATTACTTACTTCCCATGTCCTTTAATCATAATACAAAATAATGCAGGTACAGGAGCAAGGAAACCAAATCAACAACTACTCAACAAAAACAAAAAACTGCAAGAGAGGACATAACAAAGAGCATACGGAAGCTGAGAATTTAAATACACACCAGATAATTAGGAAGATGGGAAACACCAAGGAAGACAACTGCAACAAATCAGGAAATGAGACAGGGGAAGTAAAAGCCGATACAAAGCACAGGAGACACAAGACTATCAAAATAACACACACACTCCTAATGCAAACAGAGTTTTTAGGCCTTGGATAGTTTTGTACTGAAACTGCAAGAAAAAACATGGCATGTTTACATATAGATCATTTCAGCATGCCTGTGGAAGTAATGGTGTGTGGTCTGAATTTGCATGAGCATTGCTACAAGCTGCATCTGCAGATTCTGCCAAACCAGAAGTGGGATGTAGATGTGTGTTTAAAAAATTACCTTTAAATGGTCATTTTAGTGATTTTCATTTTCACACTAATTTATAAAAAATTGTAAAAACAATATCCACACAGTGTATGTGTTATAATATTACCATGGATACATAAAGCCTCTACTGTTTTTAAAGATTACAGACTCAAGCTTAGCGAGCCCTCTTAACACGCTGAGGTTAAACGGCGGTCCCTTAAAAACAGGCATTTTTACATTACTTTAGATGTTCTTATGCAAAATGTGTTCTGCATTAGCAACCTGGACTTTGACCAAATGCTCATTTTTCTCGTGGTATGTGCAGAAAATTATTATTCCCCAATCAGACTCTGAGCAAGTTGTTCCAGAGTCCTTCTTGCTCTGTTCAGTTAATTTCCTAAATTAGTATAAACACGAGCACATGCAGTACTTCAGCTTCAATTCATCATAACATCTATTAGCCTTTTTCACACTGTCACTGGTGTTTATAAGCATCTGAAGAACACTGATTAATGTTTGGAAAAACTTCTCACAGCTGCCAGTTTTCAATCCCCTGTCAATTACTTCCCTGACAGCTCCTTAATAGCAGCATTACACAGTGGCTCACGTCATGGTTTAAAAAAATAATAAAAATATTCCTTTAATGAAGTGTGTTCCCACAGTCGTCACATTCTTCAAAACAAATGCAAGTTGTAACACCTCCTGTCAACAGTGCTGCTGCAGCTTTCAAAGTCAGTTGAACTACATCTGCTTCCCAATAATGTGTTGCATAAAAGTGAGAACCGTGATGGCATGTCAACAAACCATTAAATCAACTGATGGCACTGATGTGGGTAAAAGATTTGCTTCAGACACCTGGAGCATTCAATCTCAGTACAAATCACTTTGATTGTCGAGGCTGATACACGCAAAGCCAGTTATCTTGCTGACACTGGTGCAGACCACAACCACACACACATAGGCACTGACACACACAGCATCACAAAGTGTTGTTTTTGGCCTAGGCAGGCAGGATTTTAGCGCATGATATTGGTATCTATAATGGTGGAATTTCCAAGTGGCCTGCTTTGGAAAAGGGGGTGATAATTCAATTAGAGCTTGGCAAACAATGTGCAGACACCACTAGTGTTACGAAACGACTCCCACCATAACAAAGATCTTGCTTAGACAGCAGCTGCCTGGAACTGGCTGGAAAGTGGCGTGGAGAGCAGAGTCAGATTTTTTTCAGTAGTTATTTATGAGCCACAGGTTGTAACAGCTTTTTACACAAATGTTGGCCAGGGGCATGTTTTTCTGTAGCATTTCCTTTTTACATGTGCCAAATGTTAAGAAACATCTATTAAAACATCCAATAGTTTTGACAATTGCTTGCATTACCCTTGCAGGCAATGGTCTCCAACTTTATAATCAACATGCAACGACTTGTTAAATCTGAGAACATCTGAAGTGGAATTCAAATGAATATTAAACTCATCCACTGACATAATCATAAAATTATAAAAATGATGATGTGAACTTGACAGCTCTGTGTAAAAAAAAAAAAGACAAAGAATGTGTGTGTGTGTGTGTGGGGGGGGGGGGGGGGGTAATAATTAAACAGTAATAAATGGTAAAATGGCTTGTATTTGTATAGCACTTTACTAGTCCCTAAGGTCCCCAAAGCGCTTTACATATTCAGTCATCCACCCATTCACACACTGGTGATGGCAAGCTACATTGTAGCCACAGCCGCCCTGGGGCGCACTGACAGAGGCACTGTCACACTGGACACTGGCGCCATTGGGCCCTCTGACCACCACCAGTAGGCAACGGGTGAAGTGTCTTGCCCAAGGACACAACGACCGAGACTGTCCAAGCCGGGGCTCGAACCTTCCGATTACAAGGCGACCTCCCAACTCGCCCAATAATCAAGCAGACCTAGCTCTAACATTAATCCGAGTGAATACAGATAATTGTGAGCATGTCTTTGAATGTTTGAAAACTAACACTGCCTTGCCAAATTCCCATTTGGTCTCCAGTTACATGTCAAGCACTGTTACATTTATATCAGCACTGTTGCTTTATCTTTAAATGTGTAAGCAATATAAAAAAAAAAAAACTGTGAAAGAAGGCAAAACCTGAAAAAGCTCATTCAGCTTCCCCATGACCTGATGTTTAGATTTGGTTTAACAGCACTTTAAAATACTTTGATAGAAAAATACAGGTCTAGGATGACTAAGATGCCAATTTGTGTGTTTGTTTGTTTTTTAACTCTCAAGCAATGAAACAATTTTTGCTTAAAAAAATGTTACAAACTGTTAGGATTACATCAGCTGAAGGTAATTATAATTAGGTAAAACTAAACTAAAAATGACCACTAAATAAAATGCAGTTAGCTTTAATAAATAAAAAAATGAATAAACTAATAAAAGGGCATTTTAGAAAATATGCAACAAATGCATTTATCTTTAGAGTTTGTCAGGCAGGAGGTCTTGGTACATACAGTATGTCACCTGAGATTTAGATATCATGACTGTGTGTCACAGGCCTTCAAAATCAAATATCTAACTAAAGTGAAACTGTGTGAAACTCATAAAAACTAAAAATAACTCAAAGCAAGAAATTTAAAATGAAATAAAAAATGAAAAATTTATTTAAAAAAAATACAAACCAGAAAAACGAGACACACCTGAAAAATGCAAAAAGACTGCAAAGCATTGACATCACAATATTGATTGACTGGTAAAAGCCCAAAGCTGTCAGGCAGAGTTCAATAAATATCTGGAGTTTGTCCATATTTGCACATAGACAAGGGTTATGATCTTCACTTCATCAGTGACTTGTGATCACAAAATCCTTTAGCCCTGTGAGTATATCAGAACAAGTTCCATTTGTTTGAGAACACAATATGAGAAGGATTAAAAACTTCCCCTGAAATCAGTGAGGACACTGACGTTATCAACAAGAGTTGAGTGTGTACACATTCTAGACCTCAACATCTTAAGATGCAACAGATCCTGTTGTTAGATTATTTAACTGGTTAATGTGCTTGACAGGCGCTTTGTATTGTAAGGTAAAACTCCTACGATAATACAAAGAAAACCCCAACAGTCAAACAACCCCATGTGAGCAAGCACTTGGTGACAGTGGAAAGGAAAAACTTCCTTTTAACAGGAAAAAAAACCTCCACCAGAACCAGGCTCTTATAGGGGCAGCCATCTGCTGCAATTGGTTGGGGTGACTGGAGGAAAACAGGACAAACACACACACACACACACACTATGAAAGAGAGCCAGGGATATGGTACTATGAGGTCCTTGAGATAAGATGTGGCTGGAATATTCAAGGCCTTGTATGTGGGGAGAAGGATTTTTAATTTGTTTGGCATGGAGCCAGCCTAGAAGCAGCAAAATGACAAACAAGTTTTTCAGTATCACTCAGGATGTTTCTAGAGAGATACTTTAAATTCAACAATGGAGTCATACATATTTTTTTAGGACATATCCTGATCGAAGAAAACACCAAGATTCCTCACAGTATTCCTGCAGGCCAAGGAAATGCTATATAGAGTAAGTATCTGGTTACATGCAATTTTTCGGGCTAAGTATAAAAAGCTCATTTTTACCTGTATTTAGAAGAGTAAATGAGAGGTCATCGACGTCTTTGAGATCTTTAAGACATTCCTGCAGTTTAACTCATTGCATCATTTAGCTTCATGGATAGATTGAGCTAGGTTTAATCTGCGCATCCGATGCTATGCTTTGAGAGATACTGCCAAAGGGAAAGAAGGAAGGAAAATTTCCTCTGAGAAAAAACGTTTGACAGACAGTTGAAAAGGAGTTTTGTTTTATAGTACATCACAAAAATCAGGAAACATCAACTGGCTGTGAGGGAGTTTCAGTATGTCTCTTTCTTTAGTTTATCCTTACAGCACAGTGGCATTTCCTTCTTGACTCATAATAGTATACTCAGCAAAGGAAAGAAAACCCATGCTGTCAGAATATTCTTTCTTTCTTTCAAACACGTAGACCAACAATCATTCCACTTTCAGTCACCTGATTTCCTGATGTTCAGTCTGATCTTCAGCACGCTGTCTTGACCATGTGTGCATGCCTACATGCTTTGAATTGCTGACTCGTGATAAGTTGATTAGATATTTGCATTAATGAGCGGTTGAACAAGCATAACTTATAAAGCAGCTGCTGAATGTATCTAGTGTGACTGGACTATACAGTAGTTTATGCTGTCTCAGATTTGTCTGTTTCCTGATGCATGTAGTTCACAAGTGTCATATTGCTTTCCTCCATTTCAGCAGTTTTAAAATTTTCAAATGAATCATCCACACCTCATTTTTGTGTCTGAATACTTTTTACTCTACATTACGCCTGCTTTTTTGCAGTACTCAAAGTCAATGAGATTTTGATAAAAACTAAAAAATCTATTTGTTGTCTTAAAACGGCAATGATTGGTTTTAATTCATTCATCACAGAGTCGAAGTAAGTGATTGACTTTTCATGTTTTGATGCATATGAAAAAAGTTCTGATTGTTGCAGTGTCTTTTGCACAGGTGAGTCTGTGTTAGTAAAAATGCCTTCACTGTTTTGAGAGCTGCATTAAGAGAATGACTTCCTTGCGGTGAGAAAACTATCATTTTTGTATTGAGCTCTTGGTTACTGTAATACAACTTCATTCTTTGTTATGTTCACATTCCTTTGTTGCATAACTTTGAATCACTGCTGACACACTGTTGACTCAGCTCTATGACCTAAGGGTGATTGCTGTGTATTGTTGATACTGATATGTTTTGCTAAAGAAGCTTAACCTCATATATTCTGCTCAAATATTTACACGGTGCTGATGTAAAATTTAAATGCATTTCGTTGCCTTGTACCTGTGACATGTGCAATGACAATAAAGTTGAATTCTATTCTATTCTATTCTATTCTAAATGAAGACCATATTCACATTTGTATCACAGTGAATGGTTCTTTGTGGTTTTCTGTAGTTATACTAGCAGACCATTGCCATCGGAAATCCATGCAGACAGTCAATTGTTGTTTAACATGTAACATTTTCTAACTAGAACACAACATACAGCAACAGATGAAGACAAATGTACGTTTGTATTTGGTAATTAAACAATCTCCAGATTTTAATAAATAAAGTCAACACAGGAGTACCAAAAACGTTAGCGTTCCATTTATTTCCCATATTTAAATTCACAACTTTTAAGGAGAAATTTTGTGAAGGCCTTCCTTCAGCTAACTGGAGTCTCTAACTGAACCAGTTGATCATGTTTGTGGTGCTGACAAATAACATGGCATAACATAACAACATTCAATAACATTTAGTTAGTGACTGGACAAAAAAAAAGATATCCAGCATGTCTGTGTTCTGACTTGTAGCATTTCATAATATAGCTGAAGACTTATTGAGTAGTTCGTGTAATTCGTCAGAATTTAGGGTGAAATATTCACAACCTAAAAAAAAATGCTAAGTCATTTACAAAAGGACACTCCCACTCCCAACACATACACATACAACTCTCCTCTCAGGCTTTGTTCTTAGACTTCAACAGGACTCAAAGTCAAACTGAGTACACAGCTCTCATGTTCATACCACCAGAGTTCTTCTCTGTTGTAAACTTAAAAGAAACTTGTCCTCAGCAGGAAACTTTCTATTCAAGAAGCTGTCACTCACAAAAAGGTTTTCATTCATGTGTCTAGCAGTGTCTGACTTTCTTATGTGGAGCCAAGAACTCAATAACACTGAATAAACCAAGAAGATCTGAAGCATATACTTTAATAACTGGAAATTCGATCTCACACAGAGATAAAAAAAACTTTACATTACTTTAGGTCGAACTCTGTCATCTTTATTTACCAAATTTTTAGCCTCAATATAGATCATTATTTAAAAAAACAGATTGCTGCAGCCGCTTCTACCTATGTTTACACAAAATATCTCCCCAACATGTGTGCTGGTCCTTACCACTGATTGCTTGAAAGCAAATACATGAGTCATGCTACGGGAACTGGAATGCAAAGTAGCATACCTGTACACTCACCTACCTTTGTGAGCAAGAAACTAAAGCAACTACATAGTTGGCACCACACCCATGCAAGAACATCTTTCCTTTTATTGCACTGATGGATCTACATATGCCAGCTGTTGACTTCTCAGAGTCTTGGGTTCAGTATCCAAAAACTGTTTGGTTAAGCTCACAAAAAAATCCTTATACAGGAAGTTCAGTTCCTGTATAAATCCTAATCCCTGATCCTTACCCAGTAGATAATGCTGGAGTCTGGAGCCCATGTAATGTCATCCAGGTGTCTTCCCTGCTAACCCTGATGTGAAGCAACCTGAGTATCCTTGCAGGTCAAAGCCTATCAGTTGTAACAGGTAGCTCTCCTGTTGATTGGGGCACTTGTTATTTCTGGGATGATTTTAGTTGCCTGGGCAGCAGGCTCCAAGGAAAGATTGCTTTATTATGCTAGGGTAACCTGTAAGAGCTATTTGCACCAATAAAGAATAATATTCAGACTTCTGCCTTTACGGTTTCATAAAAGGCAAAAAAGAGAAAGTAAAAAATTTGGACTTTAATTGCAGGAAATTTTTTTTAAAAGGGGGCAGGGATAGCTCAGTAGGTAGAGTGGTGGCCCCATGATCGGAAGGTTGGGGGTTTGATTCCCCTGAACGGCGACCCTGAGGTACCCCTGAGCAAGGTACCGTCCCTACACACTGCTCCCTGGGCGCCCAATGGCTGCCCACTGCTTCACTGAGTAAATGGGTTAAATGCAGAGAGGAATTTCCCCGCGGGGATCAATAAACTACACTTTCTTTCTAAAGAAATTTAGCAAGAGCAAAGCCAAATCTTAAATCAAATAGTAAAAATCAATAATCAAATCACTTAAACTATACTCATTTAATTTACCTACTCTGAGCTAATGCTGAGTTTGTTCTTATCTTTAGCGGAGGGAGGTTAGAGAAAGGATGGGCACAGTTAGATCCAAAGATGCACTTATCTTTATGTTCCAAGTTGATGATAAACGCCCAATAGGAAAACAGCTGAGCATTCAGTGGAAGTATCATGTAAATCAAAATCCTTTGAATTAACCATCTAACATGGCAAAAATGAGAAGCTGAAAAGCCAAAAATTCCAAAATCAATTCACAGGTTCACAGGTTGGACTTTGGTTCCCCCTCTAGAGCCTCTGCTGGACTTTTCAGCTGTGAACCTCTTAGATCCAGTCTTCTGAACTGGTCATCTCGCAGAAGACAAAAGGGAAGAACCCCAAATCTCTTTTACACCCCACTTTTACAACTGCTCTCCCTTTCTCCCCCTTCCTTTACTGGACGTCACATCTTCACATTTTTGCCATCCAATCAAGTTGCTGGCATTTAATCATCTGATGTCCACCCACACCTTGCCTATCCCTCTCTATCTATCTGACTTACATAAGATTTAACAAAAATATTAAACTTTAAAATCACTTCATTACATTTTCTTTGTTATTCTTAACATTCACATCACATTTAAACACTCAGTCACATATGGATATAATTCACTTCATGTTTTATTCAGTTTATGTAATTCTACTGCAGCTGGATTTGTCTTTAGCACATTTATTTACATAAACATTTATGTAAAATAATCCTGTTTCAATTCAAATACAGAGGAATACCTTTACTTTTTAAAACTCTGTGCTAAACACCATTTATTTAATTGTATTTATTTTATGAAATCTTGTATTAAATCCAGTCAGTCATTTTGTAAGTCAGACATTCTCTGAGGTTAGTGGCTCCAGTGTGTCACCTTCACCACCATCCTGCACCACATACACATGCACATGCACCCACACACACTAGGATCAGACTCTATAGGCTTATTAGAATCCCTGTTATTCTTTATTCTGATCTATTAAACTGGTTAACTTAACCATATTTACTTTAATTTATTTTATTTAGTCAGTATTCAGTATTGAGCAGTTGAGCTCAATCTCTTTTGACCCTGGATCACATGACAGCATATAAAGGCTCATCTCAGTGTTGCCAGAAAACATCCTGATGATCCCCAATACTTTTAGGAAAATGTTTTGTGGACTGACAAGACAAAAGGAAGGTGTGTGTCTAGGGTAAAAGTAACACAGCATTTCAGAAAAGGAACATCATACAAACAGTACCAATATGATGATGGTAGTGTGATGATCTGGGGCTGTCTCAGGACCTGGAAGGCTTGCTATGTGCCAAAATTCCTCCCCTACTGCTGTAAATACTCATCGCCTGTGTCTCAAATCCTTGATTGCAGTTGTTGCTGCTAAGGTGGCTGAAGCAGTTATTAGGTTTAGGTGGCCATCACCTTTTCACACAGGGTCATGTAGGCTTTTAACAAATGTACAAAAAAGAAACAGGAATCCAGGAAGAAGGCAAACACTTTTCCACACCACTGTGAAAAAGACTGGAGACAGGCACAGAGACTGGACCGCAAAATCAGTGAAAAAGCAGACAACATATAAAGAAAGACTTTTTAAGGCCTTAAGATAGCCTGGATAACCATTGTCCAAGACCACTTTAATTTGCTTCCAAGTTGCCAGACTTTCTCTCTGGCTCCTTGGAAGCAAATCTAAAGAAATGAGGGGTGCCTCAAGAATTTTGCACAGTACTTTACTTGCAAGATTTTGCCCAGCCAGTTTGTAGGATGGAAGTTAAAAGGTTCTGACCTCAGGACACTAAAGCATATTCAAATCTCTTGTATCCATCCATCCATCCATCCATTCGCTTCCGCTTATCCTTTTCAGGGTCGCGGGGGGCGCTGGAGCCTATCCCAGCTGTCATAGGGCGAGAGGCAAATCTCTTGTAATGTAACAAATATAAGCAAGAATCTGTGGAAATAATTATTTTGAATTTCATTGTTCTTGAGTTGAGATTAAACCTACAAGTTAATACAACAAAATGTGTTTGTTAAATGCTTCAAGCAAGTTTGTAACTAAACTATAGGGAACAATTTTTGTGCAACATCAAAGCTGTTCAGTCTGACATTACAAATGTGTAATAGAAAGGGTTTTTATTTGCTCATAAATTACATTTGGAAAACTGGCTTGACATCAAAACAGAATCATTTCTAATCCGACAGGCAGGGTAATGGGCTGTTGGCAGATGTATTTGTAACCTCATTTGGAGCGCAGACTCATCACATGTCATATTATATCAGTAGCATTTCCTTCGTCTCTAATTTATAACTTTAAAAAAAAAAAGAGATCTACAGAAGAAAGTCAAAGCTTTGTTATGGTGTTTGTAAGATGCTGTTATGGGTGGATGACAATCCTTGTTGCCCTGCAGAAATCAACATTTATTTAAGACAGGTTACACCCATTGGCAACAAGTATCTAGATTCTTCTCTCTGTCATTTTCACACCACTGACATCTACCATACCTTCACACATACCTGCAGCAGCAAATAACACGCTCACAAGCATTGTGATATATACATAAGCTAGGTGTGGCAGTTTCTTCTGTACTTTCTGTTGTGTCTCTTTAGCATTCCAGTTTCATGAACGCCATCTTTGGTCTCCTGCTGTATGAAGCTTGTGAGCTAACAATCTGAAGGATTACTGCTCTCACTTATCACACACGCCAGCACGACAAACACAAGCTGGCACTGTCAGCACTGTCAGTATCTATCTCTTCCTGGATTGCTCATTTTCATGTTTTACAACTGTACCAACACACCTCACATGTCATCCCTGCATGTAAGATAAAAATAACTGCTCACAGTCTGACCCTGTCAGCTATAGCTGCATGTGCATGCATAAATGCCAACGTACAAACACACTCACAAAGCCACTGGCCAGATGTGTCAGTCCTTATTCTTATCTTTCTTCTTGTCACTTACTGCAGTGCATAAAAGAGCATATTGAGACAGAGGAAGATCAGATATTGGAGTGCTTTACAATGCACACAATTAAACCTATTCCCTCTGGTACAAAAAAGGGCTGGTGGCTGTGTAATTCATACCACTGCCCACCGGCTAAGTCAGCACTATCAGCCACAGTGTTGTCATCCAGCCTCCTTTTTCCCACCACGTGTAATGAAACCAGTATGTCTGAGCCTTAGCATGCACAAATGATTAACTGATGGCAAAGAAAACTGATTAAGGAGATAAAGTTTGGCACACAATAGTCTCAGTGCTACAAGTGTACCTGCAAAAACCAGAGCTTCTTCAAATGAAGAAATTATTCATCTCTTTGGATTTGCACAAACTTGAATTCTGAGAGAAATCACTATATATAAATAAATAATAAATATCAAGACATTTTAATGTGACGGTTTCTCACCACAGAATTAAAGCGTAGTGCAGAAGAACAGCAATATGCTTTAAGTTATTTTAGGTTATGCTGATAGTAAAAACAATTCTGGAAAAGACTTTGGGGTGCAGAAAACAGTCAAAACAAACAAAATAACTAAAATAAAGAAAACAGTCAAGTGTTCAAAGTACAATGTACAAAGGACGTGGCAGCACCCTTTTCTGGCAGTACATGCACGGTTAATTCGTGAGCCACATGAAAACAAGGTGGGCTTTATAAGATAATTGTTTACTTGGGGCTGATAGCAGTGGTTGACTTAAACATGCACTTCACTCATCTCTATAAAATCTATGTTCTCCGGTGCCTGGAGAACATAGATTTTGCGACTAAGAGAAGACCCAAGCAATCAGGTTCTACTGATATAAAAAAATAAATAAAAGTGCAGTTATAAGGACCTGGCCTGTTTGGCTTTTGGCTCATGATTAAGTTTGCCAGTCTCTTTAGTCCCACTAGCAAATCAGAAATTTAATCATCATCTAGTAAGTTCTTTCTTTGTCCCTAAAGCAGCTAAAGAATGTGGTAGCCCTTTTCACAAACAGATTTTGGGACAGTTATAGCAAACTGGCAGGTTTAGTAAAAGCTGTCATATTCTAATGGACTCAATCGTCATCAAAAAATGTTTCATTACTCTTCAGTTTTGCTCTGCAGGTGAATTTACATTGGTCAGTGTACCTGGGTTACCCCAGAGCACAACTGTCACTTTATTTAATCATAATCTACATTAATAGTGTGAATGACTGAAAAAAATTATGATATGGGACATTTTGTATTATAAGGATCTGATGTGTGACTCATTAGATGCATTCTTCATTCAGTATAGTTTATTATTAATTTTTCTTCCAGATTTTGTTTTAACTTGTGCAGGGCTGCACTGCTTCTGAAAAGGACATTATGCACTGCAAAGCATATCTAGCTGGCTACAAATGCATAATCGCTCCATAATTGCACAAATGCAAACTTTTCTTTCCCGTTTTTTGCACAACTTTGCGTGCTGTCTAAAAAAACGGCCGATGATTGTTATGATAGAGAAGGGTGAAGGATACCTCCCTCAGCTCTTTCTGTACACAACCTCCCGACCCTTGGCTCTGTCCGAGCAAACACAGTCTGCACGCAATGCACAATGATTAACCCGCAGATCGTCTATCGAGGGAGCACTCACTCAGGAAGAAAATAGTTAGTTTCCTGGCCGCAACATTTAGGCCTGAACTTCTGCTAGTTTATTTTTTTCTTACTGTTTTCCTCGTGTCAAATCCAACGTGCTAAGAAGTACTAGTGGAAGTTATCTGGACGTTTTCTGACTTTATTAATAACAATAATAAAAAAGTATTTTGAAGTTTAATTTTTTTTAAACTTTTTATTTAAATTTAACCAAAATGAACTATCATTCATTTCATCAAGTCTTTATACTTTTGTTAAAAATAAAAGACCCAGTTCGGTGCGTATGGTTATCCACAACAGTTTCCGTAAATATATTTGTCATCGACGTGAAATTGCAATACAAGCCACTACTCGGGTCAGTTCTTTAAAATAAAGCAGAGTGAAACCTCTTAAAATCGCGATCTTTGGTTTAACCTGTAGACGATCGGCTCGTTGACAGGCCGTTGGTTTGTACTGCAGAAAGAATGAAGGTTATGGTGGGGGCATTGTGTATGTGTGCTTGCGTTCGCGTTTGTGTGTGAACGGGGCAGAAGAGGTTAAATTGTGTCATGCGTGACTTGCTTTGCGTGCCAAGCTTAACCATATCTTATTTCTCCATAGACAAAAAGAAGAAAAAAAAATAGAAACGAAGATCAGCTAACAATTGCAAAAGAAACCTATACACTGTTTATCCTACAGAAAAAAACAAAAATAAACAAACAAACAGAAAACTGGGAGGACCTTCAGCAGTGGTGCCACATGTACAAAAGTGCTATTGATGATTGTTTAGTGGTAAAGGAATAGTACACGGTCCATTTATCAGAGCAGTAATTAGAGCCTGAAAACAGGCTTACAGTCTAATTGGCTGTCATAGTTTGGTTTGGTTTGACACCATGTAAAGTCCCTTTACATTTTGCATAGACAATGTTAATGGTATTGACTAAAGGAGCCTTGAATATTTTCTTGCATGAAGCTGGAGATTTTTTTTTAACCTAGGCGCCAGCATCAGGCCAGGGCTAGACACTTACAGTCTCATGACCCCAAAGCTCATTTACTCTTTTTCAGCTACAGCAATCAGTCAGTCAGCAGATATCCCATAACCAACAAAACTAACACAATACAAAGCTTGCGACATTCAGCAACTCTTTTTTGTCTTTTTTATATATGTATGCATATTGATACCACCAAGAAGGAGGTTATGCTGTTGATTTTGCTTGTTTGTTTGCAGGATTACTCAAAATGTTATGTATGTATTTGCATGAATACATTATTAGTTGGGAGTTAGGTCTTCTTAGAACCGATTTGGAGTCAATCTGGACTTGATCTGGATTCAGGAATTTCTGCAAAGATTATTTACCATTGTAAGAAAAGGCAGAATTTTATATTTCCCATCAAATCTAATTACATATCAAATTGAAATAGGGAAAAAAATGGAAGATATCATCTAGGTTACCTCAGCAGAATATAATTAACTGATTCACATCCAAATATGTTTCTGGATCCAGGGACTAAGTTCATGGAAGTATGCAATGATCATTTGCTGTCATTTGTGTCATGTGTGTGGTGGTGGTGCAAAAGAGTCTACCAGACTACTTTCTATCTTTATCTGATTCAATTCAGATCATTCAGGGCCAGGTGGGGGCAAGTTTATATATACATATTTGTGCGTGTGTGTGTATTTATTTGTTTAGTTTTAGGCTTCTCTTTTTTTATGCTCTGCTTTTGTTTACTTTTTGCAGCGCGGGTCATAACTCGACCCAGACACGCGATCTCAAGCTTTTTTTTTTGCTTTATGATCGCTCTCTCTCTTTGCCTGTTCCTTCAGTTATGACACCTTCGTGCTCCGCTCAGGAAGAGGTGACAGAAAGATGAATGACCGAGATATTTCCGCACGCAACTATTGTTCCTGCCACAACTCGCCAGTATACCGTCTTGCATAAGGACAGAGGAGAGTTATGGGGATAGGAGGGAGGGGACATCATCAACCATTAGCTCAGTTACTAATGCGGTATTTACGCCTGGTGAGGAAGGGAAGGTGATCCAGCAGCCCCCTCCCCACACACACACACACCACCTCCTCACCATTACTCACATAAAATATTTGCCTCCTCGGCATGCAAATACAGATGCACACAATTCATGTGAAAAGGTTTTTTTTTCCCCCTTAGGGACAATGCAAAGTGTTTATGGTTGCGTGTGAAAGACAGCACGTTTCAATGACCTCCCTGACATGTTATCTTTTGGTTCTGCCTTCTTTTTTTGACCTAAAAGATTAAACTGACTTTGTGTCCTCCAAAATGGTGTAATCACTTGCTCTAGTCATTGGCCTTTAGATAAACTGCAGTTTTATCACTTCTGAACTGTCCTAAGATCACTTTAAAGAAAGAGAACACTTAGTACTATAGATTTTTATAAGTGAGATATATGTTTTCAGTTCTTAGAGCTTTGAATGTTAAACTTTAACATCAGTTTAACACTGATTATAAATACAATGAACAGAGTGTACATTGGATACATTTATTGTAAGATCAACCTGAAAATCTGGTGAATTTGGTGTATTTCACAAAAAAGGTCAGAATTACAAGACAACTGCACTGTGTGCTCTACAGTGTGTAATTCAAATCAACCAAAAACAACAACATTTCACCACCACCATTTCCTAGCTGTTCTGTTTATTCAGTTCACATTTGTGCTGGTACCAAAAGTCATATTGTTGTGTCATTCAGGCGAATTGTTTTATATTGCAAGAACATGACATAAAACCTAATCCCAATATTTTCACATTTAATGCTAAAAAAAAACGACACTTTTCACTTTTAAAATTGTGCAGACAAAAAATTCACATCTAAATATGAGGTTAATGAAATTACTGTTTGATGAAGTGCAGCAGGCGCACAACCCTGCAGATATCCCAGCTTTTCATTATGTTTAGGGTTTCCCCTTACAGTATTTAATATGTTTTTGTTTTTTGTTTTTGGTGAGCATATTAGTGCCAGCCTTCCAAAATGTTGGCTAGTTTGTTTTTGTGTAGCATACAGGGGTGATGGTGAAAATGTGAAGGAGGCCATATATTGCGAAATTACTGCAGTGACAAATCCATATGCATTTTCCTAATGTGTCGTGTCCATGTTTAGTGAATGTTCCCAAAACCTGAGTAATACTGGTATATATAATATGTGCTAATCAGAAAATACTATATTTCAAATAAGATTTATCACCTCTAAGCAAAACCTCATTCCTTGGCTATAATCGCTGATTTTTTGTCAAAGTTGTTACACTAACAGTTCCTCTGACTGCAGCAACTTATTCAAAAACTTATCCAAACTGGGCATTTGTTCAGGACCTCATGTGAGCACATTTTAATGAACTAAGAAGCCTTAAGTATCATTTTAACATGCAGAGTTATGATCTGTGGGCATGTTGTTAACTCAAACCAGGATTCTAAACATAATCAAGTATTTTGTAGTGCTTAAACTTAAAGTTAAAACAAAGTGAAACAAAAGCATTAGGCTTCAAAATAAGTCCACCACCACTTTTCCTGCTATTTTCGCATTCACATAAATCTTACCATCCTTTCAAACAGAACAGTAGTGTGTTCAGCACCAAAGGACATATTATGCATGTTTAGTTGCTTGGCTTGGGTTTTTGATAAAACAGCAATTTCACTGGGTGACAGCAGGGTCACTCTTTAACTGACCTGTATCAAAATCAGAACATTCTCACATTCAGAATAGTGGTGGGATATCAATCTTCACTTTTCACTTGACAAGCGTATGTAATTTCATTTTAAAAAAATTTCTTTCCAGTCTCCAAATTACAAATGTCATGATACACACGTCCCTAAAATACAGTGGAAAAAAATCAAATGGGATCTGTAACTAAAACAAAGACCCTAAATAAATAAAACACTGTGTAATAAATAAGCTACTTACATAATCAAATATGATGCATTGCTCAATAGATAGTCATAAACATTTAACATGCGCAGAGGAGCTGTAGACTAAAATCTAATGTGACAAAAATAACTTTTACACCTTGCGTACAGCAAAGAATGGTACATTGTATGTTCATTAAACACACAGGTAAGCATGCTTTGTGTTTTATTATGTTGTTAAGAGAAGTTGAGCGGGAATTCTTCTCTACATCATTAAGCTGTCGTGAAGACCTTTGATCATATCAAATGCAACAGATGATATGATAAAGCATAAATGCAGTTATGTGAGGCATGAGCTAATCCATAAATATGGCTCATGTTAGCCTGTGGAGTGTTTGATGCAAACTTACGGGTTTAGCTTCATATTAATACCTATGCGGCATATGTGTATTAGCTCATAGGCAACATTCCTGTGTGGTGTCATGACCTGCAGCCCAAAATAATCCTATTAAGTTTTGCTCGATGGGGCACACGCAAGGCCAGGAGCCTGTTTGCTGATGTCCTACTGGTCGGGCTTTGGTCTCATTTATAGTAAACGTGCTGTACATTTGTGTTACTTTGAGGTTTACCTTTTGAATTCACAATTAAAGGAGAAGCTGAATAAGCATTAGAAGGGCACACAGTGATTTCACACATGAAACTCAGGTTACTAATCAAGAGAAGTACTGCTGTGAAAATGAAAATGATTGCATCCTCTGATGTGGCTCAAAAAGAATCTTTCCAAAGATGAAAAAAAGAAATGGTGATGAAAGACATGGGAAATGTAAAGCCCCGGGGCTTGACTCGCAATTGTTGAATACACTAAGATTTAGAATATTATTGTATGTGTTGCTCAAGTTGGGGCAAAATTTTCAAAATCAGCTAATGAGCCACAATTTAATGTAAGAGCAACAGAAAACAGGTGCCATAACTAATCAATAGACCCATGAAAAAGAGACCTGTTGTTGACAAGAGTTACAAGGGAAACTCCACAGACAAAGGTGATAAGAATTAAACATGATTCTTCCTTTAAGACCATTGAAGGGAAATTCCTATTTTCTGTTTTATTTCCCTGGAGGTACTGTACAGCTGTCAGTACAGCTATCCTAGACCGGGTATACCTCCACTGTTTTATGCAGTGACTGATTATCAGATGGTTTAAGCAAGTATTGTATGATTGTAGTCGTTCGTGTGGATTATTATCATCTAATAAATATCATTCATCATTATTATTTTATAGAGTTTAAAAAAAAAACAAATTATAGCATTATAAGAACCAGAGTGGTGTGCTTTATTTCTCAGCTGATTCTAAATCACGAAACTAACACACAGAAAAAAACCAGCCTCCTCACAGCACTGGTATGCAAAGAACCACGATCACACACTTAGGCAGTACACACCTGCTCTCAAGGTGTGTGCGTGACAACCTTTGCGTGAGTAGAAACTTACCAACCTTCACAGTCATTACACCAGCTTTTATGTCCAAGAATTCTTTAAGAGGTATATGGCTGAGGGCAAAACATTTTTTTTCTTGTTTTTTCTACTCCCAGTCCTACTTCTCTGAAATGGACACATTTGCAAACTTAGACCAAGCACCTTCAGGCCAATGTACAGCCTATCACTGTGATCTCTTTGGTCATTTGTACACACAGCTTAGTATCTATACAGTAGCACAGCTGATGGCTTCCCGTTGTAGCAAATAATCTCTTTAATCCTGTTAAGAATGTGCCCCTCACCACAGCAACTCTCCTGTCACTCACATCAATGCTCCCACATCTTTCCTCACCTGCTCCCCACGTTTGTGGCATTTACAGCTGTTGAATACTGCTCACCATTTGTGATGTGACACACACTCCTGCAGCCACTGTAAACACAGTATTCTCTGTAAAAGCTCCCATGTCAGGCGGTCCGCACACAATCTCAGTCGCATTCATCTCAAATCGGGTTCAGTTTTATCCCTGGGGCTTATTGACACCCATCACACAACTTACAAATGCAACAATTGAAATGTGATCCGTTTGATTCGGAAACACTTCAAGTGGTGTATACTGTATAATGCCAAAGGGATACTCCAATGCTGTTCCAGATTTTGGATTTACTTAGGTTCACTGGACTGCATTAAAGTTAATATTTATTCTTTTCATATTATTGAATTCTGACACTGCTGAAAGATGAGTTTCTGTTACTTCCTCAGCTTGGCAAAATCTTGCAACTGTTGCAAAGGTTTTAATGCAAGGTAAACATAATCTTTTCCCTCCATAACTGCATTATAAACCTGTTTTATAATTTATTTATGGTGTTACGATAATGATATAAAATATATTGTTACAACCAGTTTGTAGGGCTAGTAAAAATGTGACATATTTAAAACATTGTGAATAAAAATAGAGCTGCTTCATTGTAAAAGGAAAATTAACTTCAGCAGATCATTGTGCAGTTACGTTTCTTTACATATTAAAGAAAATATTTGAAGATTACCACACATGATCACAGATCTAAAAGCCCTTTTTACTGCAGTGACCTCTTTTGTTAAAATTAATTAATAGTTTTGCCCAGAAACTCCATCCACCTTGTTCTTATCCTTGCAAAACCTCTGGGAACTGCTGCGTGACAGAAAGGGTGACTGGTTCACCTTGTTCCTAAGTTTCAGTTTTCGTAACTTTCTTTGCCTGCTTTAGGTGGATTCTCGCCTGTGTGGCAGTTCGGAATGGCCCCACGGTGTTACATGACTGCAGTGAATGAAGCCTGAGTGACAGATTGCATGACTCCAAAGCCCCAAGATCCTCGCATTTACAGAAGCTATAGCGCGCAAATATGTGCACCTTCGTGCCCAAGCAGGGTGGAGAAAAAAAGTGTCTGCGCTCTTTGTTCTGCAAGTTTAAAACCCTTGTGTCTTTTCCAGAGGCTGTTGCCTTCGCGTGACTTGACCAAGCAGATTTAGGATTGTCCAGAAGACCGAGACCCTCCCCTTTGGACGGCAGCTCCGCTTCTCACGCAATCTGCAGCACCAGAGGCGCAGCGCCGTGGCGCACTGCAGAGTCTCGGGAGAATCAGCACTCCCATCCCGGAGGAGCACGACAAAGCTCAGGGTCGCCGATTTTGCGCCCCAGATGAACAAAGAAAAGTTTTGCCTTTATTTATTTATTTATTTATTTGTGTGCTAGTTTAAAGTTATTCGTGAGTTTTTTCATCTTAATTAAAAGAAAAGGGGGGGGGGGGGGGGGGGGGAGTAAACAGGCAAATCAATCAATCAATCAATAAATTGTGGTTATGTGCTACACCCTATTAAAGCGAACGGGATACTTTCAACAACCAAAGAATAGATTTCATTTTTAAAAATTAATTTTCCACCCACATTCACTTGATGAAGTTAATTAAAGTCTTTAGGCTTAAAAATGTCTATATCACGGGCAAAACGCATTAAAATACATTTGTCCATAATATCTTTCTCTTTTTCCTGCTATTTAGCTTGTATGGTGGTCAGAGCACTCTTGGTGGTGTTTTAAATTAAGGCTGAGTAGAAATTTTCAGGATGTAACGCAGAGACTTTTCATGTCACTCTGCATAATAATAAATAAAATGAAGTGAAATGAAATGTGTATTTCATAGAAAATTAGGCCCAATAACAGGCTTGGTTAAAGTTTAAAGCCCGAATTATAACTGACACTTCTGATCAGGATTTTTCCAGAGCAACACTATTTAAAAGGCTGCGATGGTGAACGCCGTGCTTTGATTGGTCATTTTTAATGTTTTACCAGTGCTGCTTAAAAAATAATGCTATCATGGACATTTTTGATCTACTGTTTTCTGAGAAATGGCGATTGTCTGAGTTTTTGTTCCCTCACAATAATAATAATAATAATGATAATAATAATAATAATAATAACCGCCAACACGGCCCAACCCTTTAGTTCATCATCTTTGCATTGCTGTGGCTGGAATAAGAATTCGGAACCCACGATGGACTGAGAACAATTTTTCAATATCATTTTCAGAGTCTTTCCAAAGCTTCGGGTAAATACAAATCACACGGACTTTCAGAGAAAATTAACTTATTGCTGCATTAAAATCAACATTTGCCTCCAATCACGTCGTAGTTGAACAAATATTCAGAATATTACATGTTTCGTATAATTAACTAATTAGCACTAATACACAGGCCTAAAAAATAAAATGTATATCTGTCTGTTGAATAACCGTTAAATTGCTTTGTGATGACATTGTGATTGTACGTTAAAAACACAACTAGTAAGTTGATTGTAAAAGCAAACGTATACAATTAGGTCATGTTGAAAAAGGTCATCTATATTCTGATCATAAGTCCCCGAGAACTTTATAGTAACACATTTTGACATCTGTGATCACACAAACTGAAGATCAGTGAAATGTAAAGTGCAGGTTGCGTTCTGTGCGGGATTCTTGCTTAGAAGCAAGTGAGGATAGTTTAAGAGTTCAGACTTTTAAATCTTATTAACACTTAATTCTACAAGTTTTTCTTTATAACAAATCTCATGCAGACGTATAATAGTAAAGACTATATATATTTTAAGGGAAATAATTAATCAATATACTTATACACTTGCAGGGTGGGGGCAACTTTAAAAAGCTTCACTTCTCAAATGAAGTTATTATTAAAATGCAGTTGTTAACCCCTAAATTACACTGTGTTCTGTGTAATTATATACTGAAAGAATAAAAGTGGTGACAATAAGATATGAATACTGAACGTATCTGTCCCAGCGCTCGAGCAGTGAAACCTAACTGCTCTCCCTCCCTCCCTCCTTTCCTCTCTCCCTCCCCTCCAGCATCCCCTTCAAAGGAGAGGTGAGGGCTTGATCACTGTGCTCTCACGCAACTGGTCAATCTTTAACTCCAGCGGAGAACTAACAGGTACAAGCACGCAATGGCATCTGACTGTTTTATCAGGACTTAAAGCCGTCTGGGAGGTTACAACTGGGGGGTTGTCACAAACGTCCGTTCTAACTCCAAATGTTTTAAGCATGACGAGGTCCTTCTGTAGTTAAATAAGTTATCATCTTTAGGGGATACATTTTTCATGCAAAACTGGGCTGCAATGATGTAGGTGATTTTCGACTCATTGCGCTGTCCATTCTTGCCCAGTAAAACCAATTTCACATCACGCTAGTAACAAGCTGCCCTAAATTATCGATACAAGTTACAGCGGGTTATAAGTTGGTCGAAGGAATTGCTGAGACATCACCGAGTGCTTGGGCAAGAATCACGGAGATGCAACAGCCTGCAATCATTGGCAATGAGAATAAGAACAGTATTTTTTACCGCTCAGACTGTGACACTCGAAAAACAAGCTAAATCAGTCCGAAGAAAGTTGGCACAAGGCAATGTAATCACAGATTAAAAACCGTTCTACAGTTGTGGAAGTTATAAAAAATGATTGTGCCATATGTGGCCCTAAACAAAAAATATAAACTCATATAAATGATAAAGACATGATGACTCCTCTTTGCATTTCTTATGTATTTTTTTTCCAGAACACACGCGCGCGCGCGCGCAGGCAGGCAGGCAGGCACGCACCGTTTTTTCTGTACTAAGTTCATTCATGACAAAAAAGGGAGGGAGAGGGGGCAGGGTACGTCACAAACAGTAGCCAATCAAGCTGTCGAGCACAGTATAAAGCAGGAGTCCATTGCCGATTTTAGGGACATCAAGAGTGTGACCTCACAACAACTCTTCCAAACATTTTACATGCACTTTGGAAAAACTACTCCAGGAATCAGAGTGCCGTTTCTCCTGCATCAGTTCATCAAAGGTAAGCTTAAAACATGCATATACAAAATGGCAAGAATGCAGCAGACTGATTTATAGGCTGACTGACTTATTAGCTGGAAGAAAAGAGAAGTGCAAAATGGAGATTATTTCTGCTAGAATAACTTTGATGCATTACTTAGTATTTTCACCTGAATCATAGACTGTAGTAATTAATTTATACCTATACACATAGGCCACTACTTTGCATAGACTACCTGTAATAAGTGCTGGTGTGCTTTTAAAAATAAAAAGCCAAATAGATACATGCAAATACACGTCAGTTCTCAGTTACTTCAAACTTTATAGTGAATGTTTTCTACATGTTGCGTAACACTTATTTCTCTCTCTCCCATTGTCTACACTGCTCTAATGCACCTGCAATTTAATTTACAGGTTGAAGCCAGAAAAACGTCATCATGGCACTAATGATACTGCCATTCATTGGAGCACTGTCAGTATCACATGTTTTGGTGGCTGTGACAACAGCGTGTCTGGTCTACCTGATTATTAAGAATGCACAAAACAAGATTCCCGAGGGGCTTCAGCAACTCCCTGGCCCAAAACCCTTCCCTATCATTGGGAATGTGTTAGAGCTGGGAAATAGACCCTACCTGAGTCTCACTTCTATGAGCAAACGCTACGGTGACGTCTTCCAGATCCAGATTGGCATGCGTCCTGTGGTCGTTTTAAGTGGTAATAAAACAGTTCGACAGGCTCTCATCAAACAAGGGGACGAGTTTTCAGGCAGACCTGACCTGTACAGCTTTCGCTACATCAATGATGGCAAGAGTCTGTCTTTCAGTACAGACCAAGCTGGCATTTGGCGTGCCCGCAGAAAGCTGGCCTACAGTGCCCTGCGTTCTTTTTCCAACTTAGATAGCACAACCCCAGAGTACTCATGTGCCCTGGAGGAACATATCAGCAAAGAGACTGAGTATCTGATCAAAGAGCTCAACACTGTCATGAAGACCAAAGGCAGCTTTGACCCCTTCCGCTATGTCGTCGTCTCTGTTGCCAATGTCATCTGTGGCATGTGCTTTGGCCGGCGCTATGACCACCATGACGATGAGCTGCTTAGCTTAGTGAACCTCAGTGATGATTTTGTCAAGGTTGTGGGCAGTGGCAACCCAGCGGACTTCATCCCCCTTCTTCAGTACCTGCCCAGCACAAAAATGAAAAAATTTGTGAGCCTCAATGCTCGCTTCAGCAAGTTCGTTCAAAAGCTTGTCACCGAGCACTATGCCACCTTTGACAAGGTACGCCTCACACTATACAATATTATTTAGCTCATTGTACTTTGCAGAAATTACAGACATTAATTTAGATGGTCCTTAAATCCACTTTTAGGACAACATCCGTGACATCACAGACTCCCTCATAGATCACTGCGAGGACAGAAAGCTGGACGAGAATGCAAATGTCCAGATGTCAGATGAGAAGATTGTTGGAATCGTCAATGATCTATTTGGAGCTGGTAGGAGAATTATTTTCTTTGTGTTAAATGATATAATCATAAAGGAACATAACTTCGGAGAAAAAAATATTCTGACCGAACTTTTGTGTCTCTCCTAGGTTTTGACACCATCTCCACTGCTCTGTCATGGTCACTGATGTACTTTGTGGCTTACCCTGAGATCCAGAACAGGCTTTTTGAAGAAATTAGTACGTATAGTTTTTTTGGGGACATATTGTATTTCTCTTACATGATAGATTTTTGATAAAAGAACAACTAAATGATAAGAAAGTGCATCGATACATCTTGTTGCTCTCAAAGCAGAATGATTAACTGTAATTTGGTAATCACTGACAGAGTCAGAAGGTACAATGTCAATCCTCATCTTCTCGTACGCTAATATTTTATCATCTCTTTTCATTTTCAGAGGAAAAAGTAGGTCTCGATCGTATGCCTGTTTTTTCTGATCGGAACAACTTGCCCCTTCTTGAAGCCTACATCCTGGAACTCTTTCGCCATTCTTCATACCTGCCCTTCACAATCCCGCACTGGTGAGATTCATTCATTTTGTAATAAGAAAGTAAAAGGATATAGGTGTTAAATGACCTGCTAAGTATCACAGAAGACCAAAAAGATGGACACAAAACAAGGCTTTTACAGTCATAAAAATAAACGTGAAAACCTGTCATTATGCAATGAATTAACACTTTGTTGTTTTTTAGCACCACAAAAGACACATCACTGAATGGCTTCTTCATCCCCAAAGACACCTGTGTCTTCATCAATCAGTGGCAGATCAACCATGACCCGTAGGTTTCCTGTGCTACATTTTTACTTTGCCAAAACGAATGATGCAAACTGACTCATATTCAAAGCTACCCTATACTAGAGAAATACAGTAACATGTCTTTCACCAGGCCATTTTATGGATAGTTGTAAAGAAAGACAATAGTAGTCTTTATTTCCTTCCCCAAATCTGCCTAGAGATTTGTAAGCTTTCAAGCCTGTTAGCGCAATATTTTTTATTCCTCTTTTTTCTGAACCTTTCAGGGAGCTGTGGGAAGATCCATTTTCCTTCAAGCCAGAACGTTTCCTGAATGCTGATGGCACTGAGGTCAACAAGGTAGAGGGAGAGAAGGTGATGACTTTTGGCTTGGGAAAGCGACGCTGCATTGGCGAGGTCATTGCACGAAATGAAGTCTTCCTCTTCTTGGCTACCCTCATTCAAAAACTAAACTTTCAAGCTTTACCTGGAGACCAGCTAGACCTGACCCCAGAGTATGGTCTAACAATGAAGCACAAACGCTACCATCTGAGAGCCACAATGCGAGTTAAGAATGAGCAGTGAGGTTCCTTGTAATGTACAATTTGTAACTTAGTAGGTGATATAAGCTGAAGCTGTAAGGATCAAAGTTAGAATGTAAGACAATGGATATCAAATTTGGCCTATAGAGCTAATAGCATTAAAGCAAATAAGCAGAGTTTGCTTATTGCACAAGTGATGTCTAGGTCCGTGTCTCTTGTTCTGTTTTTGGTTCGCTAAGAGATACTTCTGCAAATGGCTGCTGCTTCTCAGTGAAGTTTAAGGAGTTAGTTTGTTTCTCTTGCTGTGTTGTTAGCAGCAATATAAACTGCTCCCATTCAGAAATGAAAACAAAACAACTGAACTTTGGGACAAAGCATATGTCTTACTGGGTGGATAGTTTAGTATGCTGCAACCAAACCTTTTCTACGGGACTCTGAAGTGAACATATTTTATCTTGTGATAACATTTACACATGTAAGCTAATTATTTGCATTCCATTATGCTGTGGATGTAAGACACACTGAAGCTATATCTGTATCCCAAAATGTGATTTTGAGTGAACACCAAGACTTTTGTATTTCATAATGTTGTTTTTGTTTGTTTGTTTATTTTGTTTTTAAGATCATAACATTTATATTTGCTGTGCAATTATATGACTTATCAAGACAGCATTGCGATCAATTGATTTTGGAATATATGTAATACACTTTTATATTTCAGTTGGTAATGTACAAAATGTAAGGGCATGAAACCTTGATACACAAATAAAAATGTATTTTAATTAGTTGTTCTCGTTCATCTTGACTTGGGGGAAAAAAGACCGCCAATAAATGAATAAAGAAACAAATAACACATAAATAATCACAATATAATTAGTTTTGTAGAAGAATCGTGTACATAGTGAGATTATGTGTGAATATTGATCGTCACATGAGTGGAGACAGACACAAACAAAGCAACGTGGGACATAAAGGAAGTGACGTAGTATCCCGGAACACAGCGCTCACAAAAAAAAAAAACAACAGCCTGGGCTCTGTCTTGCTTTGACATTTCACCACAGCTTTTCGCTAAGGTAAATCTACCCACTGTAGATTCAGTAGATTTAGGCTCTTAGCTCAACGGCGACAGAAACCAAATTCAAAATTGCTGCAATCTGCTTTTATTAAAACAAAGAAAGAAAAAAGAGGGGACAGAAGACAAGCTAATGTTAGCTACCGAGCTAGCTATCATAGCTTCCTTGGTATACGGCGAAATGTTGAGATTTGCGTAATTTTGTTTAAATATTGTCCTCACAAGAATGTCAGCAACAGCTTTGGTCATTTTTAAATAAATAACTAAGTATTAGAACATGACAAACGAAGGCTTTCCTGCTAAAACGGTAGGTTGCTAATATTTACACCTACTTGTGAAACGTCTGATTTGTAATACGCCCACCACAACCACACAGGTGCTGGTTAGTTAAGCTAATTAAAATCTAGTTTTATCTTGTGATTTTTAGCTTCCACGGCCGCTTTTACTAACGCAAAGTTTATACTCAGCGTTCAGGACTCTTAGTGTAAAGTCTTTTTCTTATAAGGTCTCTGGTCAAAAAAACAAGTTGTACGCCAGATGGCTAATTGCTGGTCATGCCTACAATGGCCCAAGTTAGCCAACTTTTAATAAATTAGTCTGCAAACCGTATGTACTCGTTACACTGAATTAGCCTGTTAAACATTTATCTAACACTTATCTCACTAAAGCCCTTTTTCCGTTGTTGTTTTTAAAACAGGATCATTGTAAAGAGAATGGCCACAGACTGGGTGGGTAGTGTTGTGTCCATAGACTGTGGAGCAACGTTGGGAGTTTATCAGGGTGAGGTTTCATCTGTTGATCGAGTCAGCCAAACAATCTCCCTGAAACATCCTTATCACAATGGAGTCAAGTGTCCTGTTCCTGAGGTCACATTCAGGTAATGCATAGAATACACCAGGGAGCTCAGAACTTTGACCAGGTTTTGTAATTCTCCTTGGTGTGTGTGTGTGTGTGTGTGTGTGTGTGTGTGTGTGTGTGTGTGTGTGTGTGTGTTTTTAAAGACCCTTCAGCTTCCCCTTTAGTGCATGAGTACAACTTTGAAAAAAGTGTGTGTTTGTATAAAATCCTCAGTGCGTGCTACTGACATGTCACATTTTTATTTTGCTGAAATAAAAAGCATCTGGAAATTAATACAAAACTAAACAAGTGTACTACCTTGCTTAATAATTCAACAGATCCCCATGTTATGTTGAACTTTGATCATGTTTTAGCAATTAAAAGTAAAGAATGATTATTGAACTCTTTGCAGTGAACTGAAGTTTGAGTTGACTGAAAATTTTTCAAATTCAAGGAATCCATGCTCACCACAGAAAACATCAGCACAAGCTACTGCTTGCCAGTAAACCCAGAGGTGAAGGCCTGTTTTGACTTCTGGTTAGACGAATCAGAAATGCGTTCTTTTTTTCCACCGTAACAGTGGACATAAATTGTTTGACAGCATCAGTTTCAACAAGCAGTATTGTGATAATGAGTTTTATAGTGGCTTCTAAAGTCAAAAAGATGTAATAATAGGCCCAGTATGAGAGAAAATCAAGTCTTTGTTTATCCAAATGTCATGACGTCAATAATGGTATATACTTGTTTTTTTCCATAACTGTACCAGTATTACTTAGTTTTTATTAAGTTTGGCATCACCATGTATTCATTGAAAATTTTAAACATAGTCATCCCAAACTCCATATTTTTCTATGAATGACAAACGAATTGACTGTAAGTGCTTGTTGAATGAATAGCTTTAAAATTAGGCAAAATATATTAATTTAAAATTTTAGAACCAGTCAAGAACTCCGTTAATATCACTTTTTCTGGTTTTGGATTGAAAATTATTTCCCAGCAATGTAACGAATGGATATTTCATTATTAACGTAGTACCATTTGGATTCCAAGTAATGTTTTGTTTTTGTTTTTTTGTCCCTTTTAGTGCTATGGATATCAAGGACTTGAAGTTTCTGGATATCCAGAACAAAGTCAACAAGACCAGCGCTGGGAAAGACACTGCAACAGAACCCAGCTACATATCAACAGGACGCCATGGCCAGACTAACAAAACAAATCACTCTCTTGCAATAAGCAACAGCTCTGGTTTGAGCAGCAACCCCCGTAAAGGTAGGTCATGACCTGAAAGAATTGACATTTCATCATCTAGCTGTTTATTTAATTGGTAGTTAATATAGGAATAAAGCACTTTAACACTAAAGGTCAGTACCTTATAGTCACTTGTGTAATTCACCTCTGTTCATGTTAACAAAAATAAGCTAGTGTTTTGTTTTGTTTTTCCTTCCATACCCTTCTTGGGTAAGACTCAAGCAGGTGCACACAAACTTAGACTTTGGCAAAAATGCAGCACTTTAATAATTTGTTCTATGTTCTACTTATCTAATTATATTCCTATTATTTGATGCAAAGTCTAATGTTTGGAAAGTAATAACAAAATTCAAATGTATGGTGAAAATTACTAAATTCATTTTTTTCATTTTTAAGTATTGTTTTTTTTGGACTTGTAGGGAAGAAAAAAATCTGTTTTGTACCAATGAAAAGGCCAAATTTATGTTTTTAAACATGTCAGAAACCTTTTTGCTATGACATGAGACAAATGCTGTACTTGTAAGCATCCGTTCATATAACATCTTGACCACTGATATGACAGATAACCGAGTGACCTTTAGACTCAACAAAGGATGTGCTAATCAAACTACAGCAACTGAACACAGCTTGGAAAGCATGTGGTTAGGCATTATCATACGAGAATGGTGGCATATTATTTTACAGTTGTTCCAGAACAATGAGACAGTTTGACATCTTTATAAAATGGGGAAATCCCTGTGTTTTTAAGACTTCAGCTTATTGCTTACTGTGAAGCTTTGTTTCCTAGTTGTCAAATCACAGAGGGCTATTGTTGCAGAGTGCAGCAATAATGTTGAGAGTGATGAAATACGTAACAGGAATTTACCACAGCAATGGCCATAGAGTTCTCTTCTGTTAAGTAGAAAATGAAATTGATATTGTTCACTGACAATATAGGATTGGGCAATATGTGAAATTGTTGACAATCAGCAATTTCACATATTTCCCAATCACACTTTTAATTGCCTGAAAGTTGCCTCACTGAAGATGGGCAAAAGTGCAGTGTCACTCAACATCAGAGTTTGTGTTTGTACAATCGAAATGTTCTTCACCAAATAACAAAAAGGAAGTGCAAATCATTTTTGGTTACATAAAATCTAAACTATAAAATGATTAATAGCCTGATACAATGGCTTTTAGTTTTTAAATTCTTACTGTTTTTAACTTGTATTGTGTTTTTACTTGTACTGCTATTTATCTCTTTTATTTATTCATCTTTTTAGTTTCAAAAAATCAATTTTTGAAACTAAAAAGTATTCCAGTATCAATTTGTCTTTGATACTGGAAGGGAGCTCAAAGATTTTGGTTATCACGACTAGTTTTGTATGCCACCCTGACCTAACACTAGTTTGATATACACACTTTGCTTTCACCAAACAATCAATCACAGATTTCCAGTGATTTGGAAATGTTTATCTGATAGAAACAAGAAACTAGCATAAAATTGCTGGATGTAATGTAAAGCTGGGCATACACTGTGCGATTTTTTTTTTTTTTTTTTTTTAAATTTGTATTTTTTTATTTATTTATCTATTTTTGCGCACATTTTAAGACGATTTTTCACTCGTGCGACCCTTTTGGGGATCGGCCCGATTTTCGCCTTAGCATACAAGAGATAACAAGAAGCAATTAGCACCTCACAGCCAGCTCCCAGTCAGCAATCGTGTGGTCACAAGAAAATCAAACCTGTTTGAAATCCTGGTCGCCCCTCGGATCGGGCCATATAGTGTGAGAACATATATCGTGAGCTACGAACTTCTAACCCCTGCAATTCAGTCGTACAGTTTGAGTAGGAGCTCAAACGCGACTGAAAAAAATCACCCAGTGTATGATCAGCTCAATGTAAAGGAGGATGCGTCAGTATTTTGAACTGAGTAATATAAGGATAAGTGGAAGTGAATGTCAGCATGGTGATTAGCACTGTTGAAGGTCCTGAGTTCAATTCCACCATCAGGCTGGGGTCTTTCTGTGTGGAATTTGCATGTTCTCCCGGTGTTTGCGTAGGTTCTCTCTGGATACTCCAGCTTCCTCCCACAGTCCAAAGACATGCAGTTGGTGGGGATAGGTTAATTGGATACTCTAAAATTGCAAATAGATGTGAATGTGAGTACGAATGGTTGTCTGTGTCTATATGTTAGTTCTGCGACAGACTGGTGACCTCTCACCCTAAGACAGCTGGGATCGCGACCCTGTAAAAGGATAAGTGGAAGTGAATGGATGATAATTGAATTTTTTTAAAAAGCATACCGCTATTATGAGATGCAATTGCAAGGTGCCTTGACTGATTTGAAAAAAGACTTGAAATTAGTTGGTTTGTTTGAAGTAGTGCAGCGTTACACCACTCCCAGCCAAACTGTCACGCTTGGAATGCACACTCTATACACATCAAAGACAATCTCCTGGATTTCACATTGTCAAAATGGTGATGCGTGAACTTGAGCTTTGTTTCGGGTAAGCTCGAGAGTTGGACAGGTAGGGAGTGACTGTTGTGCTGATATATCTCGATATTTTTTTAAAACCATAAAGTAAGAACAAAAAGAGAGTTCTTAGTCAAAGCTGTGTCCCAGATGTCACACAGGCACTTTTATTAACATACAGCACAGATGTACATGAAAAAAACTACTCAAAAATAAATTATGAGCACTTATTAAATAATAATGCTCCATAAATAAAAGAAAACTGTTGTTTTTGTCCATAACAAAAAGCTCACAATTGTGCAGTCAAAATGTAAACTAACAGACGCTGAGCATAATAACAAAGATTTCACAGCTGCTCTGTTCCCAACTTCTACTGCGTGACCGACAGCCTGGAGTTTGAAATTCGCTTCAGGTGCCATTTATGGTCCTTATACACACACAATGCGGTAATATTATGTTGAACCACAGTGCGTCTCAATCCGCGAGGCTCCTCGGTAGCCGTAATGCTCCGACAATCCATCAAGCGGTGCTGCTCCGTAGCTTACCAAAGTTGTACTAAAACATTTTTTGACAGATTGCTGAGCGCTGTGTTCCAAATAAAATCGGTTCGCGGTCATCAAGCACAACCAGAATTCATACATAAGGCGCGCTGTCAACTTTTGAGAAAATGAAAGGATTTTAGGCTGTGCAGCCCCTGTGGGCTGCATGGCGTTAGCGTGGTTAGCTCGTTAGCGTGGTTAGCTCGTTAGCACGTTGACGCCGTCCAGCCCCACGCACGGAGCGATGCGCAGTAACTCGTTAACGGAGATTTGCCGTGTTCATCTTGTCGCTGCCTGCAGGTGAAGCTATGGGGGAGGAGGGGGAGTTGTGTTCAGTGAAGGAGAGGCGAGGCGGAGTAACGTTGCGTAGAGACAAAAGTGGACGAAAGAGAGGCAAACTTGTGGCTCCACAACTATAATTATAACGTATATATCGATATAAAGGATATTGTCACATCTTATATCTCATATAAAAATATATCGATATTTTTAAAAAACTCGTTATATCGCCCAGCCCTATGCTGTGGGTTGATATGTGCCCTTAGACTGCATGCAAAAGATTAACATAACCACTGTGATATTACTCACCCATCCACTTAATTTAATGGCTATTCTTGATATTTTTTGTTTTTGAGCAAGAAGGAACCATATTAGTTTCCAGCTAACACTGGCAAGCCCTATCAACTCTACAGGTGCAATATACAGATGCTGATACCTGCTTATTAGTCTTAAGTAACAAACTAATAAAATACTATCATTTCAGTCACCATAACTAAAGCAACATCTTACAAGTCCCTATACCTCACGGCATCCATTAAAACAGAATTTGTTAAATTTAACAGTTAGAAGTTAAAAGGAAGTTAGCTTTGCTAGTTTCTACCTAAACATGATATAACATGTTCTGACTGAAAGATTGCTGAAAAAATTAAAATGTGCAGCTCTGCTATCACTTCCAACATAAACGAAGACAGAAAACTAAACAGCAGTTACCTTTTGTATGGTGACTGAAGTTGGACCAGCTGGTATATAATGATGTGCTACGTGATCGCTAGCGACACAGCTATGTAAGCATAACATAAACAGTGAAGCTGGAGGATGAACGCTAACTTTTTTCCACTCGATAAAAGTTAACATGAGGGTTCCCGATATTACGTATCGGTCTGATACTGACCTAAATTAATGGATCGGATATCGGAGAGAAATAAAAAATGTAATCCGATCCATTAAATATCAAAAAAGCACCTCACAAAACTTGAGACATGGCGTAACTTGCTCATAACCGTAGCACGTCGGAGCAGTATGCATCAGGTGATAGAGCGGCTGTGGTGTGCAAGACCTGTCAGTGGTCTGGTTGAGTATTTGTAGCCTCGCTACCAAACCGGCATTTCATCTCCGAGAAAGTTATCCCAGAGAGAAGTAAAGCAAGTGTGTAAGTTCATCTCTGAATGTTAGTAAAGCATCCCTGCGTTTACCTTAACAACCGATATATGGAGCGACTGCCTCTTCTCTCACCCTCCCTCTCCTGCTGCTACTTCAATATGAAACTGATCAATAATCAGCTGATCAGCTTTTCTGTCGCGAGTCCGTCTCTCTTGTTTATCGCCCACTTTGCGCCAGAAAGAGGAAACCAGCGGCTGAACAACAGCAGCACGTTTAAGCTTGATAATCTGTTGTTAGAATTTATTTAATATTACTTTCTACACCAGGATCTTTTTCTACTTAGCTGACAGGTGGTAACTGTGCAGGGGCGGCGCTAGCAAAGTTTAGCCAGGGGGCGATAGGGCATTAACAGAAAAAGGGGGCACAAAGACATACTTTTCTTTCTTCTCATTTAAAATGTCTAGCTTTTAATAAATAATTATCTGAATTTTACACCCAAAGTTTTAATCTGATGTAAAATGTCGATTAAGCATCACGAGCATGAGGTGGTTGCTTAAAATACCAGAATAGGGAGGATGGAGTGGGTTTAAGTTTGTTAGATTGATCAGCATTGCTGAACTATGAAATATTTTGGGTGCAGTGTATGTTTTGCATACAGGTATAACAGAATAGCTTTAGTGTTTGTTTGTTTTTTTGTTGTTGTTTTTTAAACTTGAGTATGAACTTATACAAAATGCAGCAAGATATTAAAAAAACAGTTTTATTGATTAAAAAACACACTATATCGGATTCATATCGGTATCAGCCAATATCCAAATTTAAGATATCGTTATCGGACATAAAAAAAAGTCGTATCGTGCCATCTCTAGTTTGACTTATCTGACTGTTTTGTTTCGCTTAATGCGCCTTATAATCCAGTGCGCCCTATGGTCCGAAAAATACGGTAAGTGACGCTCCAATGAGATCCCCACTATCAGAATAGTGAATGCACTAGCCTTGTCCTTGACAGGATTAAATAAGGTTTTATTATGATTTCAGGCTACCAAGGGCATCTCTTGTCAAAAGAAGCTGGTGATAAAGTAGACTAACCCTAGTAGACTAACCCTATTAAAGATGGATTCTACCATCTTTATGTTGCATATTGTTAAATTGTTTGTTTATCTTGCACAGTAGATTTTGCTATAGAGGAATATACAGGTATCTCATTTGGTATGATGGTCAGTTTGTGATCAATGCATCTCTTTCGCAGATGTTAGTTTCAGAACTAACTGATTAATTTGTTGCTGTTATTGTAACTTTAATGATAAAGTTCTGTTTTGTATTTTAGAGGGTTTTTTTGTTTTTTTTGTTTTTTGTTTTTAAACTCATATCGACATTTTAAATATAAAACCAAGATCTTGGGGTATTATTATTGTCAGTCGTAACCTTTTTTTTACATGCAAACTCTGATGCATGTTGACACTGAAGCACATATTTAGATTTTCCTGTCCCAAGTTGTGCACATTGCTGTAAAAATCAGAATGTGTTACTCAACCTTCCTGATTAGATAAAAGTTAAAACAGTATTTCCTCTAGTCAGCAGCAAATAAGGAGGAAATCTGCTTGGACAGCTCTGTGGCCTCTGCTGGAGTCATTTAAAGTCTGTTCAGTTTTACACTCAGGATCACCAAACAATGGAAGAGTCAGGGGTCAAAAAAAATTGCCAGTGTTCTCCAGTGTGATTAAACACTACGTCCTGAACATCGAAATAGAAACGTGAACAATAGAAAACTGGTCTTTTCCATGTTTCATTAAATGAATAAGTCATAGATTCAAGTCATAAGTCATAAATTGCTAATCCATTGTCAGTTCCTGTGTGCGTGTTGCTGCCTTCTCTTCAGAAACCTGAGCCTGGGACCAAACAGTGCCTCGCTAAAACTCCCCACTATGATTCCCATAGCGTGCTAAACACTTGTACCAAAGTTCCTCTTTACAATACGTGTGTGACTAAAATCAATAAACATTACCCCTCCCTCTTGGTGTCTGCTCCTAAAGAGAAGGTTATGCAAAGCCAGGCTTTTGTGCTTAGTGCCCTGCTCTCTCTCTCACTCTTTCTCCCCCCCCCCCAATCTCATTTCCCTGACTTGCTTCTGGCCAGCACAGGAAACCGACACCCCCTCCCCGACAGGAAGCCATGTTGTCCCAGTGTGCTTGGAAAGCCAAAGCGATATCAATTGTGGAAGCAATGTTTACCTTTGAGTT